>NW_012100654.1:6432194-6434528 GCF_000951045.1 Mandrillus leucophaeus | reverse complement strand
TGTTTCCTGACTTTTTAATGATTGTCATTCTAACTGGTGTGAGATGGTATCTCATTGTGGTTTTCATTTGCATTTCTCTGATGACCGGTGATGATGAGCAGTTTTTCATACGTCATCTATGCTGTATATGCATATGTTGGTTGCATAAATGTCTTCTTTTGAGAAGTGTCTGTTCATATCCTTTACCCACTTTTTGATGGGGTCGTTTGTTTTTTTTCTTGTAAATTTGTTTGAGATTCTGGTTATTCGCCCTGTGTCAGATGGGTAGATTGCAAAGATTTTCTCCCATTCTGTAGGTTGCCTGTTCACTCTGATGATAGTTTCTTTTGCTTTGTAGAAGCTCTTTAGTATAATTAGATCCCATTTGTCTATTTTGGCTTTTGTTGCCATTGCTTTTGGTGTTTTAGTCATGAAGTCTTTGCCCATGCCTATGTCCTGAATGGTATTGCCTAGGTTTTCTTCTAGGGTTTTTGTGGTGTTAGGTCTTACATTTAAGTCTTTAATCAATCTTTAGTTAATTTTTGTATAAGGTGTAAGGAAGGGATCCAATTTCAGCTTTCTACATAGGACTAGCCAGTTTTCCCAGCACCATTTATTAAGTAGGGAAACCTTTCCCCTTTTCTTTGTTTTTGTCAGGTTTGTCAAAGATCAGATGGTTGTAGATGTGTGGTGTTATTTCTGAGGCCTCTGTTCTATTCCATTGGTCTATATATTTGTTTTGGTACCAGTACCATGCTGTTTGGTTACTGTAGCCTTGTAGTATAGTTTGAAGTCAGGTAGTGTGATGCCTCCAGCTTTGTTCTTTTTGCTTAGGATTGTCTTGGCTATGTGGGCTCTTTTTTGCTTCCATATTAAATTTAAAGTAGTTTTTTCCAATTCTGTGAAGAAAGTCAGTGATAGCTTGATGGGGATAGCGTTGAAATTATAAATTACCTTGGCCAGTATGGCCATTTTCATGATATTGATTCTTCCTATGCTTAAGCATGGAATGTTCTTCCATTTGTGTCCTCCTTTATTTCGTTGAGCAGTGGTTTGTAGTTCTGCTTGAAGAGGTCCTTCACATCCCTTGTAAGTTGGATTCCTATGTATTTTATTCTCTTTGTAGCAGTTGTGAATGGGAATTCACTCATGATTTGGCGCTCTGTTTGTTATTGGTGTGTAGGAATGCTTGTGATTTCTGCACATTGATTTTGTGTCCTGAGACTTTGCTGAAGTTGCTTATCAGCTTAAGGAGATTTTGGGCTGAACCCATGGAGTTTTTAAAATATATAATCATGTCATCTACAAACAGAGACAGTTTGACTTCCTGTTTTCCTAACCGAATACCCTTTATTTCTTTCTCTTGCCTGATTGCCCTAGCCAGAACCTCCACCACTATGTTGAATAGGCGTGGTGAGAGAGGGCATCCTTGTCTTGTGCTGGTTTTCAAAGGGAATGCTTCCGGCTTTTGACCATTCAGTATGATATTGGCTGTGGATTTGTCATAAATAGCTCTTATTATTTTGAGATACATTCCATCAATACCTAGTTTACTGAGAGTTTTTAGCATGAAGGCTGTTGAATTTTGTCGAATGCCTTTTCTGCATCCATTGATATAATCATGTGGTTTTTGTCATTGGTTCTGTTTGTGTGATGGATCACATTTATTTATTTGCATATGTTGAACGAGCCCTGCATCCCAGGGATGAAGCTGACTTGATCATGGTGGATAAGTTTTTTGATGTGCTGCTGGATTCAGTTTGCCAGTATTGTATTGAGGATTTTTGCATTGATGTTCATCAGGGATATTGGCTTGAAATTCTCTTTTTTTGTTGTGTCTTTACCAGACTTTGGTATCAGGATGATGCTGGCCTCATAAAATGAGTTAGGGAGGATTCCCTCTTTTTCTATTGATTGAAATAGTTTCAAAAGGAATGGTACCAGCTCCTCTTTGTACCACTGGTAGAATTCAGCTGTGAATCCGTCTGGTCCTGGACTTTTTTTTTTTGGTTGGTAGGCTATTAATTATTGCCTCAATTTCAGAGCCTGTTGTTGGTCTATTCAGAGATTCAACTTCTTCCTGGTTTAGTCTTGGGAGGGTGTATGTGTCCAGGAATTTATCCATTCCCTTCTAGATTTTCTAGTTGATTTGTGTAGAGCTGTTTATAGTATTCTGTGATGGTAATTTGTATTTCTGTGGCATTGGTGGTAATATCCCCTTTATCATTTGTTATTGCGTCTATTTGATTCTTCCCTCTTTTTTTCTTTATTAGTCTGACTAGCAGTCTATCTATTTTGTTGATCTTTTCAAAGAACCAGCTCCTGGATTCGTTAGGGTGTTTTGTGTCTCTGTCT
>NW_012100654.1:6426898-6432134 GCF_000951045.1 Mandrillus leucophaeus | reverse complement strand
TTGCTTCTCTAGTTCTTTTAATTGTGATGTTAGGGTGTCAATTTTAGATCTTTCCTGCTTTCTCTTGTGGGCATTTAGTGCTGTAAATTTCCCTCTGAACACTGCTTTAAATGTGTCCCAGAGATTCTGCTATGTTGTGTCTTTGTTGTCATTGGTTTCAAAGAACATCTTTATTTCTGCCTTCATTTCGTTATTTACCCAGTAGTCATTCAGGAGCAGGTTGTTCAGTTGCCATGTAGTTGTGCAGTTTTGAGTGACTTTCTTATTCCTGAGTTTTAATTTGATTGCACTGTGGTCTGAGAGACAGTTTGTTGCGATTTCTGTTGCTGCAGAGTGTTTTACTACCAATTATGTGGTCAATTTTAGAATAAGTGCGATTTGGTGCTGAAAAGGCTGTATATTCTGTTGATTTTAGGTGGAGAGATCTGTAAATGTTTATTAGGTCCACTTGGTCTAGAGCTGAGTTCAAGTCCTGGGTATCCTTGTTAATCTTCTGTCTCGTTGAGCTGTCTAATATTGACAGTGGGGTGTTAAAGTCTCTCATTATTATTGTGTGGGAGTCTAAGTCTCTTTGTAGGTCTCTAAGGACTTGCTTTATGAATCTAGGTGCTCCTTTACTGGGTGCATATACATTTAGGATAGTTAGCTCTTCTTGTTGAATTGATCTCTTTACCTTTATGTAGTGGCCTTCTTTGTCTCTTTTGATGCAAAGTGATTCTTAAACACTTTGTTAAAACAGCTTATGGTTAGTAATGCTTGATCAACTTCTCATAATATTGTATGGTTTTATTTAGAACACTTATTATGTTGAGTCCTTTTGCATAATCATTGTGTTCAGTGTTCATGTCATTTCCAGAAGTTTTTTGGGTTTTCTTTTCAGCAGTGGCTGTAAGACAATAAAACAAGAGGATATTAAGATTCCAGAGCCCTGGCTTTTAGTCTTAGTCATGTTAGTAACTGTTACCTTGGGCAAATCCTGTAACCATTCTTGGCCTTCTTTTAGCATGTGTAAAATCGTAAGTTCATCCTATTCTATATCATATATGGCTTCTCTCAACTCTAATTTTATACTTACTCTTTGATTTGGAACATATTTGACATTCTAAAAGTATGGAGAAGCTTAGGGGTTTTATCACTGGTTTTAGAGGATTATGTTAGTCACTTTGGGTTAATTTAGAAGCCTTGGTTAGGAATTGGAACCCCCCAGTTATAGTATTCATATAGAAAATATGCTCTGTTTAATTATGTCATCTTCAGAAATGCACAGGCACAATGGAGAATAATTATTTAAGCTGGCTTATTTTTCCAAGCTCCCCAATTCACTACCTTCCATATATATATATATTCTATTAGCTATTGTCTTTCAGATAGTTGAGATGAGTTTGATTCTGCATGCTGAGATGAATTTGATTTGGGCCTAGTTTAGATAATTTATTGCAAGCTTTAATATTCATCCATGTAGTATCCTTCAGTTTGTTGTTTTCTACCCTTCCTCCCCCATATTGTACCTTTTTTCCGCTTCATAATGAGTTCCAGAATGGAGGAATGATGCATGATTAGACCAAATCCAGATAAATTCCCATTTAAGGAAGGACAGACTAAATTGAATTTTGGGGGGTGGTTTTATGTATTTCATAAAATATTCAGTGGGAGGGGAAAACAGTATCTAAATATGCTTCCTAAGCTATGTGGTGGTTGGATGTTTACGGTGCAGTAAAATTAATCATATATGTTAGTGTTATGTCTTGAAATTTTATAGTTTCCTCCTTATCTCACTAAAATCCTGGGAGTTCTGTTTCTAGCTACTTAGTTTTAACATGGAACTCTGAAGTGTCTTTTGTTTTTTTCTTTTTCCGGGAAGCTTTTTGAGTGAAGGCGAGTAAAAAACTTGGATTCAAAGTTTTTTCATAAGATTGTCCAGAAAAATTATGCATGCCATTATCTCTTGCTTAGATTTTGCAAAGCTCTCTTAGGTAGTTTCCTTGCTTTCACTCTTGCTTCCTGTGTAGACTGTTTGTCATAGCAACTAGTGCTCCTTCTAGCATATCAGGGCATGCCACTCTTCTGTTAAAAAGCTTACAGAGGCTGCTTCTTTCCCTCAGAAAAGTCAAAGTCCTCAACAGAATTTATAAAGTCTTCTAGTTGCTTCTTCCCCAATTTCACCTTTTGGAGACTATTTCTATCACACTTCCCATGTTCACAGCAGCCACCTTATTTGTGCTTTGTGTGCACCAGGCATGCCTTTACTTTATTTGCCTTTTTGCATGCTATTTTCCCTTGTCCAAACATTTGCATGACTTGCTCCCATCAAGTCTCTGCTCATACATTACTATATCAGAGAGGCCTGCCCTGAGTTTCCTGTATAATAGAGCAACACCCCTTTCCCTTCACCTTCTTTCTTCCCTGCTTTTTTTCCCCCATATTACTTATATACTACTGATGTGATTTTTTTTGTGTCTTAACTACCCCCAACTAGAATGTGAGGGCCATGAAAGTAGCTCAGAAGATGATTGGCTGAACTTAGGAAGGCTGAATGTCAGAAGCCCTGAGGATATCAAACCCACTGTTCTGGGGTGAGGGCTCTGCAGCAGCAGACATTTGATCCTCCCTGTTTCCTTGGCCAGCCTTGAGGACATGGGCTGCAATATGAGTCCCACTTGAGCACTGAAGCACCTTGTGCCATATCAAAGCATTTGAGCTTATTTTGATATTTTAAAAATTTGTGGGAAAAATGGCTGAATATTTCAGTTGCAACTAATGCCTTTGCAAATATTTGTCAGTGAATTGTGGGCAATAGCTGATGGCTTATTCATTGTATATACTGGACTGAAGAGAGAAAAATATGCTAAGTAATGACTAATTGAGGGTTTGACTAATAATGTCTTCTGCCCATAGTATAATGGGTCTATGTCCTTTTTGTCAATTATGCATTTCCAGAGCACATACATATCAAACTTAAGAGAATAAACAAGTTTTTGGTGGGGTTTTCTTTTTTTTGCTTTGTTTTTTTTTTTGTATTTATTTATTCTCTTAGCTGAATACCCATATAATTACAGTGAGTAACATGTATGTTAAAATGAGTAATATGTTGGAAGCAGTTAAGTTGAAGGCCTTGGCTGGTATAATATATACCACTTAAATTTTCTTCTGTGTTTAGCAAAGGAAAAATGTCAAGTTTCAAATTTTGCTGAGCATTACTGGGTTTTTTTTTATTGTTGTTACCAATCCCTTCCCCCCACCCTCCCCACTGCCAATTCATTTTTGCTTTTACTTTTATTATTTTGGAGAAAGTTAAAATTAAAATGGTGTAGAACTCTTTCCCTTCCCCCCCCCCTTCTGCCACTGTCCCCCTCATCCCCACAATTAGGTATCCATTTCTTTTCTCATTTGGAGTGATAACTTAGCTTCCGTAGAAGAATCCTGAGTCATAAAATTGGGACATTCCTATACTACTGAGTAGATAACCCTAAAATATAGCTTTGAAATACTATTTATAAAAGGTATTTTTTCTTCCCACTTTCAATGCCTGTTGGTTATCTGCAGTTGGATTTATTTTTGTTTGTTTGGCAAACCTGATAGGTTAAGACTCAGCCAAGTAAATGCGAGGTATGTGACAGGCACTTACGTTTGTTAAATAAATTATTTGTTATAAATCTTTTCTCCTATTCAATATTTTAAAAAAATAAAGCTAATGTATATACATGGGAAAAGTTTGCTAAATTGTAGCTGGCAGGGCTGATAGGAGGTTGGAAAAGGAATGTATGATTCAGGATTAGTGAATTTAGTATTTTGAGACAGATTTGTGTTTGAATCCAAGTTTAGTGATTTTTGTTTTCAAGCTATGACTTGGTAAACTTAACGCCTCTTAAGCGTTCATTTCCTTTTATGTCAGATTTGGATAGAATTATTGCATAGATTTGCTTCTGATGAATATATAGGAATATTTGTAAATAGCTTTCTTAGTTCTTTTTGTGGTTTCTGAGTATAGTTGATCAAACAAATATGTTGTCATAGAACTCCTTTTTTCTTCCTAACCCCATCATTTGTCAAGCTTTGCCTAAAGAATCTTTGTAGCCTTCATTTTCTCTCTGTTGCCACATTCTTAGATCTAGCTTGCATGTTCCCCCTTGCATGCCTTGGATTCACCGTTTCTGGTTTTTGCCTTCTTGATCTTATATGTGAAAAGGGAAAAATTGTGCAGAGCTCTGAGTTTCAATTCCAGTTTCTTCTCTCATTCTTGAGTAATATAGTCTATGCATACTACTTAGTGTAGAATGGTCTAGTTACAGGAAGAGTTGGGATGTTTATCATATTGCTTAATAGCAGCTCTCTACCAGGTGTAGGCATCAGAATTCCTTGTGTAACTTTAAAAATTCTCATTCCTGGGCCCCACGCTGGACCTCTGGGATCAGCATTTCTGGCATGGAGCCTCAGTATAAATTCCACAGGGGATTTTTATGCAGACACTCAGTTAAGAACTGCCTTATTGGGAGGCCATCTCAAGCCACTCAAGCAGATCAATATATGTAAATATTAGTTTTCATGACCTCATGGTCTTTCCTAACACCCTTCTATGGCTTTCCTATTACTAAAGAATAAAGTAAAAATGAAGTGTATCATTCAAGATCCACTTATGGTCACCCCAGTTTATCTTGTTAATTCTGTTTTTTATCATTCTTTTTGGTATTTTCCTATCAGACTGAAATTGCAGTCTAGCATCATTTTTCAACCACCCTACTTCTCTTATGATGATCTAGAATGTCCTATTCCCTTACCCCTTCATCTTCTTCATCTTTTATTTTCTAAACTCTATGTCAAAAAGGTTTACCTTCTCGATAAGCTTTTCCTAGTGCCCTCAGCTAGAAGTCATATTCCTTCTTTGAACTCCAAAACATTTATGTACTTTATTTTTTGCACTGATCCCTGATTGTTTTATCTCCAGACATCTTTCTTCCCTGCTAAAGCTTCTTGATGACTGGTTCTGTCTGTGTATGCCACCACCACTCTCCCAGTTACTTGGGTGCTTCCTTGGTACATAGTATGTGCTGGGTTTCCGTGTCCTCCTGCCCCTTGCCACTTGCCCCTTCTGATTTCAGGAAAACTGATTTGCATTTTTATAATGCGTAGTGAAATGTATACAAAATGCTGCTGGTGTATTAAACCAGTCTTAAGTCATTTTCCATAAAATGTCAAATTTCTTACTTTTCTTGGATTTTTTAGGGTCCGAGAAGAAAAA
>NW_012100654.1:6384937-6426848 GCF_000951045.1 Mandrillus leucophaeus | reverse complement strand
TGAAATTGCAGTCTAGCATCATTTTTCAACCACCCTACTTCTCTTATGATGATCTAGAATGTCCTATTCCCTTACCCCTTCATCTTCTTCATCTTTTATTTTCTAAACTCTATCTCAAAAAGGTTTACCTTCTCGATAAGCTTTTCCTAGTGCCCTCAGCTAGAAGTCATATTCCTTCTTTGAACTCCAAAACATTTATGTACTTTATTTTTTGCACTGATCCCTGATTGTTTTATCTCCAGACATCTTTCTTCCCTGCTAAAGCTTCTTGATGACTGGTTCTGTCTGTGTATGCCACCACCACTCTCCCAGTTACTTGGGTGCTTCCTTGGTACATAGTATGTGCTGGGTTTCCGTGTCCTCCTGCCCCTTGCCACTTGCCCCTTCTGATTTCAGGAAAACTGATTTGCATTTTTATAATGCGTAGTGAAATGTATACAAAATGCTGCTGGTGTATTAAACCAGTCTTAAGTCATTTTCCATAAAATGTCAAATTTCTTACTTTTCTTGGATTTTTTAGGGTCCGAGAAGAAAAATAAGAAATTCTACATTTGGCTTTGACAGGCTTCTCATTTACAACTAATGTTTTTCTGATAAACATAGGGCTCAGAGATGTCGGGCTAGCTTTTCCTTTTGTAATATTTGCTAGACGTGGTAATTATTGGTAGACTATTCTCCATGGATCTCTCACATGTTATGCATGTCTTACGAGCAGAGATACAGACTGCATTTTTCCTGGACTATCATTTTCAAGGATGTTTATGTAGCGAGCTGCCTTGGAAGACAGAGATAGTATTTCTCTTCAGAGCAAAGAGCAGGTTTGCTTATGGTCCAGTATAAAAAGTGTCTCCTTCCAGAGCATGTTTACATAGAGTTTAGTGCAGTAAGGATAATGCCACCCTTCAGTGCAAAGAATGGGCATGCTTATGCCCATTTAAAATATTTGAGTTCCTATTAAGCTCAGGTTTTCTTTCCTGTAACACAACCCATTGCATGTGTAATTGTTACCTGGCCCTTCTATCACACTCCATGGAAATTGGGGCATGGGGAACTGGCTTAAATATTGACACTGGCTACTGCTATTGCCTTGAGTAGTAAAGTTCTTTGTCTCTGACCTGGGGTCTTGTGTCTTCTACCAGCACCCATGAAACTGGCAGAATAACTTGTTAGCTTACAAGTAGGGTAAAATCTCAGACCCTTCACAGTTCTTAATAATAGTTTTAAAGCTGCTCTCTTCATACCTGCAAAATCAGCCCTTCTGTAAGTAACTCTTGTTAAATTTGGCTGAGATTAGAATTCAGGTGCCTTATGACTATATACTTTGTTTATTTTTTCCTCTATTCTTTTTCATGAAAATAAATTACTCTAGTTATAAAGGACTGTCATTCTGAGATTGTCCTTCTGTGAAATAATGGTATTAGTAGTGTTCTCTATCTTTCTCTCTTTTCCCCAAATAAAAGCACTGCTGTTTTACGAGGATGAGCTACACCGACAAGCATGTTGATTTGTTTACTTAAAGCTGAAGTTTGGAGTACATATTGTCTTGAAATGAGAAATGGGGTTTTTGGGAGGACATTTTTTTAAAATTCAGGTATAACATGACTTTTTAATGATAAATTAGATAAATAGTAAAACATGTTGGATAATGATAATGCTAAGGGAAAAGAAAATGAAAGAGGGTAAGATTGTTTGAGTGGACAAGACAGTATTGAAATTTTAGATAATGCTGGCTTTGGAAGGCCTTACTCATGGCTTCTGAGTAAAGAACTGAAGTAAATTTGGAGATGAGCCATGTGATTTTCTGGAGGGAAGGCATCTGGGTAGAGGGCACAGCAGTGCAAAGGTTCTGCAGCAGAGTGTGCCTGATGGGAAGCATTGAGGAGGCCAGTTTGTGATGCTTTGAAAACAGATAATGAGAGGGTTGGAGTATTGACCTTTGTCTTAGCTGTGTTTCTTGACTTTACTCCAGAGCATTTGCTTTTCTGTTTATATATTAACCCCCTTTCCATTTGAGAAATGGGATTCCTTTCTTTAAAAACATATTTGAAAACTACAGAACTAGATAACTTGTCTTCCAAACTATTCTTAGTTCTCATTGACAGTCTCTGTAGGTGCTTATTTTTCAATAGTCAGTTTAAGTCCCAGTCTCACATTGGTGTGTTTTTTAATTCAGCAGGTATTTGAGAGCTATATTCAACCCTACTTTATGTGCTTTATTTTTAAGCCCCCACATGATTATATTCCTTGCTTCTGCTGAAGAGAAGAGGCTGAGACAGCTTGGAACAGTTAGAGAATAATATAACATTCTATCTAAAACCCCTCTAGCCAGGGTTGCTTCTTACCCTTTGTTACCAAATATAAAGGCTAGTTTTCAACTCTTGTTGGCCTTGAAATATTAGGACTGTACCATTTCCTTGGAACACCATCCTGTCACTCTGGTTGCACCATTTCTGTTTCTCAAGGATTCCTCATTCCTTGAGTTTATGCCTTAACTGCCTCTTCTCACTCTCTTTAATCTCTTTGGATGCTCCTATCTACTATATGGCTTCAGTTACCACCTATAGGTTGTTGATTCTCATATCTAAATTTGTAGTCTAAACCCCTCTCTTGAGCTGAGTTGTTAGCAGTTGTAATGTTGGCTTTCTACGTATTCATTTTTATATTTAAAGCAATATGATATCTTTTACTTTAAAAAAAAAAAAACAAAAAAAAACTTGTTCTTCCTGTCTTTACTTTGGTAAATAGTATTCTTGTCCATTTGATTAAGTTATAATCTTTATGTTGGTGACCATTAGTCACAGACTATCAGGTACACACCTGTAGTAAACAAAGTTAAGTTTATTGATGCTTTCCACAGCAAGGGAAGCCACATACCGTGGGGAACCATGAAATGTCAGTAAGATGATGTTGGACAGACTTAGAGAATGTGGGCTTTTGTTGGGTAATTTTGGGGAGGATTCAGGGAAGCAATGAAGGTTTCCTTTGGATTGGATGCTGTGAAGAAATGGGAAAATTCTATGACTGGATATCTTAATAAATCTTATCTAGGAGGTGACAAGAACAGGGTGACGCTAAAACTAATTGGTAAAGAAGCAGCAGTCACTTGTGCAAGATGGGATTTTTTGTGGTTTGCATGGAGTCCTTGCTTTTGTCTGTTCTCAGATGCAATTCCACAGTGGCTTGGGTTTGCCTCACTTCCATCATAGTCTGATGTTGGTGATCTGTGAGATCCTGTTTGACAGAAAAATGCTAAAGTCTAGTGAGTGCTGAGCCACCTTCTAGCTCTGAGGGGTTGCTTTTCTCTCTCTTTCTCAGTTATTTGGGATAGATGTAGATTAGGTGGCATTCAGACAATAGGAAGATGTATTTTAGGGTATTCGAACAAATAATTTACATGCTATTGGCTATGTGTGAGGGGCAGTAAAGAAAATTATTATACTGGTAATATATCAGTAGGCTCTAGTGTTATGTTGAAGTAGAGATCACTTGGTTGTTTATTCTTTATGTATCAGTCATACATGGGGCCTTTTATAGCTAAATGTTTGAGTACTTAACTATTTGCCAGACACTAAGTACTTATATGTTCTCTTTTAATCTTTCAAGTAAGTTGACTCAGAAAGGAAGGATGTATATTCCTGTCTTTGGGAATAACCAAACTGGAAATCCAGGTGTGGCTAGTGGTGTAGACTGTTAAGTAATGTTTAAGAATGTGAGTTTTAGCATAATAGATTGGATTGATTAGATGACCAGAAACTCTTGGTTTTAGGTATTTATTTGGCCTTCCGCATTATGTAGGCCCAAATGTGTAATGTGAAAAAAAAGAAAAGAGAAAAGCTGCCAAGAAAGGGTATAAGTTGTGGTAAGCTGTAAAGAATTTGGCTTTAAGTTAAAATAAATATATGTTAGAAATATTGTGATTAAAAACTATGCTGAAGTTAGGGATGAAATTACTTTGAAATACATCAAAAATGATAGATGGATAGATATGTGATGAATAGCAAAATGCTAACTGTAGAATCTAAATGGTGTTCACATGGCTGTTCACTGTGAAATTCTTTCAACCTTTGTGTATATTTGAAAGTTTTAATAATAAGATATTGGGGGAGGGTGGAGATATCAACTGTCTGCTAAAGTCTTCTCGCTGACCTGAGATACTTATTTTCTCTGTAGGAACTTTCCGCTGTACTTTTTGTCATACAGAGGTAGAAGAGGATGAATCAGCAATGCCCAAAAAAGATGCACGCACACTTTTGGCAAGGTTTAATGAACAAATTGAGCCCATTTATGCATTGCTTCGGGAGACAGAGGATGTGAACTTGGCCTATGAAATACTTGAGCCAGAGCCCACAGAAATCCCAGCCCTGAAACAGAGGTGAGTGTAGGCCCTGTGCTCTTACTAAGAATACTTTTCAACCTGTTCTTGTTTTAACTACCTATACTTTGGAGAGCAAGAGTGGGTAATTTACTAGGAGACTCAAGACTGTAATGTTACACAGGTTCTCAGTTCTGCCACATTTGTCTTATTAGCATGTGCCTGTGATGAAATTCGTTTGTTCTAAATGCAGAACACTGTGGACTTTAGGCAAAAGTCTTTAAATATTTAGGTTTGACTTCAAGTACTCATTCTGCTTGGGCCTGCAGCAACTCAGCCAATTGTTAGCTAATCCTAAATTAGTTGTGCCACTTGGGTATATTTGAATTTTCCTAGCCAGCTTCTGAAGGCTGAAGTCCTTTAAGGAATTCAGCATTTTCTTTTTTGTTTTTGAAGCAATTTAACCACCTTTCTTTCTTAGTTGTAATTGCAACTTCCTTGAAAGTAAAATATAGCTGGTGTTACCTGTGGGTTAATACTCCTAATAGTGGCTTCCTATTTTTATCAGTGTTCCCTAATGTTTGAATTGCAGAGGTAGGCTTAGTTTTGCCATGCCAGAAAAAGTTGTTTATATTTTCTTGAAAAGCATAAACGAAAATGGGGGTCAGGGAGTGCTCTCCTACTCTACCCTTTTTTTTTCTCTCTGTCTTCCCAGCATCAAGTAAGGGATATCTTTATTTAGATACCCTTCACTCCACCCACTCCCTTCGAAAGAGCTGAACAATCAGGTTGTATCTGTATAGTTTTTAGGAGCATTCTTAGTATTTTATTTCCTGTGGAACTGATGTTACAGAATAGCCAGTCCTGAGTAAATTTGGCTTCTTTTCGATGGTTAAAAGCAATCCAATTCTACAGAAAATTTTGTGTCTGTAAGAGTTATGAATTTTCTAATCCAGTACCATGTGTCAGTTAGGATGCCTTTGCCTGTGATAACAGAATATCTAACTCTAGTTGGAATTAGAATCCAGTCTAGAAGTAGATTGAACAGTAAGAAAATTTGTCTTGCATGACTGGAAGTCCTGAAGTAGTACAGTTCAAAACTGGTTAGTTTCACAGCTCAATTATGTCTTCAGGGATCTAGATTTGTTCCATCTTTCTACGCTGCTGAACTCAGCCTGTTGATTGTCTTCTTGGAACCATGAGGGGAGCTAGCCTAAGATGGCCATGTATTTCTAGGTATCACATGCAGATGAAAATGTTCAAATGCAGAAAAAGGGACCATCCCTTCCTTGTGTCCTATTTTAAAACTGAAGAAAGGTTTCCCAGAGGGCCCCCTAGGATACTCTATTTATCCCCGGATGTCTCACTGGCTACAGTTGCCTTATATGCATATTTCTAAACCAGCAGCTGGCAAAGGAAATGAGATCACATGACTGGTACTTAGAGTAGTTAAGGTTTACCGTCTAGGACTGGGGAAGGTCCCAGAGCTCTTTGGAGCAAATTGCCATTGGTATTTTAATAAAGCCAATAAGCAAAGAAAGAAAGGAGCCACAGTTGATAGGAAACTAATAACATCCGTATCACAGATAGCTTTAACTTTTGGTACTGGTTATTTATTTCTTTTTGTATACGAAAAGGATTTCCTCTTTTGAAAAAGGAATTTATTTCTTTTTGTATCTTTTTCAGTCCTTTTAAGTTATATTGTAGCTCTAACATACAAGCTTATGAGGGAAATTGATTTTACAAAAGTACAAAATTTTCTAAGCTTATGGAGGGGATTATTTCATGTTGAAGTATGCATCAGTGTACTATCTGATTTCTTCCTACACAATATACCATCTGAATTATTCTGATGTTTCCTCTCCTACCTGTAGTTATTTGTCCTGTTTATCAAGATGCTTCTCCACTACAATAGCATTCAGTCACCCACCACCACTGACTTCCTGTCTCTAATGTTCTCCACCTACCACAATCCAGCTCCCCTTCCAGGATCTTTATTTCGATATCCCCCACTCACTGCAGGCCTGAGATGAGTCTTAGTGGTACAGTGACACCAGAGGCCCAACAGCAGTTCTCTGTATCAAGTCACCTTCTTCTCATCAGGAATGATGGTGACTCCAGGGATGAAGAAGAACCAGGAAGTAGAGGAAATAAACCGATCAGGAAAAAAGGATACCCAACAATCTGGCCATTAAGAAGAAAGGGAGGAAATGGAGGCAGACAAGACAGACAGAATGGGGTTCCTAGAGCTGCCAGCCAGACCAAAGTAAAACCGTTTCCATGTGGTCAGGAAAAAAAACATTAGGTTAGAAGATGTTACTGAGGTTATAATATCCCCACCAAAGCATGTGACAAATTCCACTCCTTGTATATAACATCCTGGAGGTGATATTGATTTGGCCTTTCTATACTATAGGAGTATGGAGTTTTGAAATGGCCCATCCTGCCTCAGTACAAGAGAAGAAGCATCAGTAGAGTGGTATGGGAGCTCAGAGATGATAGCTTTTTTTTTTTTTTTTTAATAAGTGGCAATATTGTTAGTTTGATTACTGATCTGTAATCAGTTAAATTGTAGCTTGTCCCTAGGTCAGAAACCAGGGGCTATCTCTGCAGAACTGTCAGCAGGCCTAACCCAAGAGTTGATGGACAATTCTGTCCTTTCAGCAAGTCAACCTATTGATGATATATAAAAATCTTCCTGTCTTTCTAAAGTGGAATTCTTTGCTAGTAATCCCTTTTTCATCATCTCTTAACACCTTAAAGATCTTTAAAAATTTAGTTTTGAAATAATCTTCCCCTCTCATCTCTGAACAGGAGTTATATTTTTTTAAAAGTTCTAAAATTTCTTAAATAATGTAAAAAGATTCAAACATGAATTGTCATTTTTGTCATCTTCAATTAAAATTGTTCCAGATTTTAAAATTTGTTTGACTTGTGGTCAAATGTCTGCTGCCTCACACTGGAATAAAACCCATCTTGAATTTCTGTGACAGAATACTGAAAACAAAAGACTTTTTAAAAGTACTCTTGTGTTAACATTTATTTTAATTGTTCTGTTCTTGCTCTCTAGCTTTCTTGTTTTTCTCAAAGTACTCCTCATACCTTCATGAGATAGTCTTTGTAGTCAATGCTAAAGATAGAGAATAGAGAAAAACTCTGTGTTCAGGATTATATATAAAGAGAAACAGTAACCTCAGAGTGAGTGAGTCATTTAAGTCTGGATCAAGGAAAGATAAGGATGTGGTTGGCCAGATCAGAGAAATATGCCTATTCTGTCTCTCCCAGGTGGGGTTAGCTAACTCGGGGAGATACATTTTGGGGTGGTGGATATATAGAGCAGACTCAGCACATCAAGATGGGGGTGTTGGCTGAGGATAGAAGAGGCATTGAAAGGAGTCAGAGAGACAAATGGGTGCAGGAGGAGAGGCCAGAATGTAGAGTAAGCCCAGAAACATAAAAAACCAGATCAGACCAAGAGAGAAGAGAAAGAAAAGTGAATGCTGAAGGAGACAAAAGTTCAAAAAGCCAACCTATACAAAGTAAGCAGCATCATATTACAGTGACGGCAGCAACACAGCCTTTAAAAGATCACCCAGAACAGATGGAAGATAGAAAATGACTAGGGACAGTTAATGGTTAAATTGAGATGAACGAGAAATGATACACAAAGTAACATCAATGAATGCAGAAAGAAATAGCAGAGAGAAGCCAGTTATTTGCATTTGCAATTGTAGCATAAGACTTCAGAATATAGCAAAAAAAAAAAAAAAAAAAAAAAAAGATGGTTTGGATATGTTTACAGAGAGATGCCTCATAGTCCTAGATTTAGAGAGCAAATAACTGGTAGAAAGTAGGAGCAGTGAGGAGGCAAAAGAAGTGATTGAGACATGGAACAGGTAGAACAGGCACCAGGAAGAAAAAGGCTGTGGGAGAAAGTGGTTTACAAAGTAGCCCTGGGAACAGAGGTGGAATAATGAAAAGAATGCAAAGGCAGTACCTGGAAGGCATGGATTAAATGACTGGATCAGTGTGGACTGGACAACTGGAAATAACATTATTTTTTTGTTGCACAAGTAGCAGTGGCCCTATAGATATCCAGAGGTAGGACAGGATAGGTGGGATAGCTAAGCCCAAGTTTACCTCCAGAGGATGGTCAGAAACAGTGCAATTAGGGAAAGATGTGATGGGCTAATCAGATACACGGACACAGACCTCAGCTAAGTATGAGTTAGAAAACCCTGGTAGATAAGAAGTGACCCGGAAAGAAGTGAAGAGTAAGGGAGTCAGCAGAGATGAAGTAAGACAAAAGTGAAGGCAAAATAGTGAATGGCTTAGGAGGAAAGACTAATGAAGTTATTTATTAGATTCAGAATGAGTCGACGCTTCACACGGGAGATAATTCAGGATCCGTGGAAAAGAGTGAGAAAAATGGATGAAAAATAAAGGAGAGACGTGAGGCCAGGTCAGTCATGGACACTGAAAGAAACACCCAAAAGGTTTGGAGTGAGCAGGCAGTTCAAGAAACATGAAGATGGTTACAGGATAAAAAATAGCTGTCTGGACAGAGGGAGGTGGAGAAGCATATGTAGAAGTTGAGATGGAAAGCATCAGTAGCAGGCAGAGAAAGGCATGAGCTCAGAGAATCAGGATATTCAAAAGAATTTGGAACAGATTGAGAGTGAAACAGGCAGATAAAATGGGGAACCATCAGAAATACTGAAAACTTGGCCTAACACAGAGGCGGGGGGGAACATAAGTGCCTAGAAGATAAGGACGTGATCAGACTTGGAACAGGCTAACAGACAAAAAAGATCATGGGTGGTAAAAGTAAAAAGCAAAACAAAATAGACTGAGTGAAACAGACCTTTGTCACTGCAGAGTAGAATCTGGTTGGGGATGGATACAGAGTATCAGCATAGATGTGGAGATAGAAAGATACAACTCCATAGAAAAGAAGCTAGTCTCTGCAAAGGATTATACCTTATTCCATGGGTGGCCAGAGAAGAACACTACTTGAGGTCAGTCTTTGTAGAATAGTTTTCTAGCTTTTTCCATGATCAGCACACAAAAGAAAGGAAAAAGCACATAGAACCACTTTGAATTATTCTGGGTTGAGCTGAGATAACATTTTTAAAAATTCAGTGTGTTTTGTTTTTGTTTTTTATACAAAATACTGGGAGAGATTTTTGCCAGACTAGTGGCTTTAAGTAGATGATGTCACCATATCACTCTCTCCTTCTCCAAGTATTAATAGATTTATTGAAACATCTTAAATCTATAAAACCTCAGTCATTTATATACACCAGAGGATCCTGTGTTTGAGGAACTTAAATATAAATATGATGTGTTTTTCTAACACATGCACCTTTTACCCTGAGGTTTAGAAGCCCTTTCTTGGCCTTGTTGAAGCATGTGTGCATGATTACTAAATAGCATTTACATGTAGTATTTCAGTAATTGCCTCCCCAGCTGCCCTTCTTTTCCAACATCAAGACATTAATTTTTCTTCTTCCTATATTCCTCTATTCTTTTTATATAGCAAGGACCATGCAGCAACTACTGCTGGAGCTGGTAGCCTGGCAGGTGGGCACCACCGGGAAGCATGGGCCACCAAAGGTCCTTCCTATGAGGACTTATACACTCAGAATGTTGTCATTAACATGGATGACCAAGAAGATCTTCATCGAGCCTCACTGGAAGGGAAATCTGCCAAAGAGAGGCCCATTTGGTTGAGAGAAAGCACTGTCCAAGGGGCATATAGTTCTGAAGATATGAAAGAAGGTAAGAGTAGAAGTCAGCAAAATGGATATGTCTTAGGTTCAGTAGAACATGAACTTGGTTTAGTGGGAAGCTGCCTGAGCGATTCTGGATCTGTTCTACAGAACAATTAATTGCATTATATTAGGAAGTAAGAAATTGAGCAATAAGATAAAAACCAACTAGTATACTTGCATTGCCCTTCAACTTAGTGAAAATAACAAATAGCCTTTTACATTTTCAATTTTAGATTTGAAAAATTGTCGTCATTTTATCTTAATTTCTTGGAAAAATGCTACCTATTGTTTTCAAGGTAGCCATACTCACCTCTCCTTTAATCTTATATTACCCTGACTTATATGCATTTAATTTTTCTGAATTGGGAGCCAAAACTATACACTCCCCCAAACTTTATGTTGTTTCTTCATAAATACCAAGGAGTGTGTGCTACCTGAAATATATACAAAGAGTCCACATGAGTAAAGGATTGAGCATTCTCACAGTCCAAGACGGTTAGCAGAACTTTGTTCTAGAGGATTTTGGAAATTTCTGAGCCATAAAGGGTTATGAATTGCATACTAATCTTCAGAAGTTAGAGAACTGCAAGATTTTACTTTTTTAGTCTAAGTTACTGGATTCAGGACTTTGAGTGATGATAGTTTACGAGTATGTAGAAAATGGGAGGCGAAAATGGATGACGATGACTCAAGCTGGAAAGTAGAGAGGAAAGGTGTCTCTATTTCTGGCTGGATTTTATCAGTGTAACAATCTATGTGCTGCTACTCCCAAGTTAATATATCGTTACTAACATATCACCAAACTCAGGTTACTAACATATCACCTGAGTTTGGTGATCTGTTAGTGCCAAAGAATAATCAGTAACTGAAAACCACTTGTTTTTTGACCTTTCTCCTAGCCTCTTTTCCCTTCGGTATTAGCATTTAGTATATGTATATACTAGAAACCATGAAGGTAATGTGGAGTTTGGTAGTGATGGTAAAGCAGCTAATACCTCTACTGTGCTTCTCTTTGATATATTAATTTTAATAAGAAAAAATTTTCCAAGGTAACCATACTTTACCTTCCTTCTTCCTCTGATTAGCCTGCCACGTTGGTTTTTTTGACGGAGTCTCGCTCTGTTGCCTAGGTTGAAGTGCAGTGGTGCGATCTTGGCTCGCTAAAACCTCTGCTTTCCGTGTTCAAGTGATTATCTTGCCTCAGCCTCCTGAGTAGCTGGGATTACAGGAGCAAGCCACCATGGCCAGCTAATTTTTGTATTTTTAGTAGAGATGGGGTTTCGCCATGTTGTCCAGGCTGGTCTCAAACTCCTGACCTCAACTGATCTGCCTGCCAAAGTGCTGGGATTACAGGCATGAGCCAGTGTGCCCAGCCTGTTGTGCTATTTACATTCAAGTTGTTTTAGATTATACAGTAGTTAGGCTATACTACTATTTAATAAATTTGTTTTTCCCACCTTGGCTCTTGCCTGTTTTTAAAGCAGCCTTCTTTTCTTTGAACTTAGGAAGAAAACTGAATAAAATAAAACTATTATTAACCAACATTATATTATTAAGCTCATAAGTTTAACATTCTAGTTTACAGTTCCTAGAATGATAGAATATGAATCGTATGGGCCTTAAATAAGTTATCTGGTCTACTTAAGTTTTATAAATATTTATTTCAACATAAAATAGGATAGTATATTGTCATGTCTAAATTTGTCTTAAGTTTCTTGATAGTAGAGCAGACTCTATCCAGTGAATGTATGAAGTGGGTCTTACACTTGATTTTCCTCAAACTTCAAGTCATGTTGATATCTTTCACAACTGTATTAACTTCAGTCATGTTCTCATTACCATACTGAAGAAAGTTCTAATTCCTTTTGATTATGTTTTCCTTAAACAGTTCTCTTTTCCACTGTTACCACCTCCTACCGTTTTTGTTTATTTTTGTCTTTTTCTGGACCATCTCTAATTGTAATATACTTTACTTGAGACATAGTGACCAGAATGATACATGTTGTTCATGTATGGATTCACCATTGATTTGAGTTTTATTTCCAGTATATCTTTCTGGTTTTTACTTGAGATTTTCTTTTTTGCTTTGGTTCTGGAAGCATGTTAAGACCAAAAACTTTAGAAACACATAGAGGTACTTTTTAGGATCTTTTCTGCCTTGAATTCAATAGCTTGGATCATATCTTTCAGTATATTTTAGATTATTTTTCTGTAGGCAGATTTTCTTGCACTTGCTGAAATAGAAATAGATCTGCTACTTTTCTGCCCACGTATACAACCTTCAGCTCTTCCTATGTTTTTTTGCTGCAATTTGGCCTTTCGGTACCCACAATTGTTTAGCATCAATTCCGTGAATATAGTTTCCCAGTATACATCTTCTTTGTAATTTATAACTCTGTTGAAAAAGACTGTTCCTAGAACCACTGTTTCTACTTTACCATCCAGAAATTAGCTCACTCATTTATCCTTGTTTTTTGTTTTCTGTCTTCATCTGTAACAGAATAATTCTTTTTTTCTCCAAACCTCTCAAGACCCTTGTCGAAATCTGTTACATGTGACTTAATTTAGTTTACAAAACTAATTTTCTTTTTCCCTAATTTTATATTTAAATATTAATCAAAATAGTGTGTTGATATTATTAAATTATTTGGAACATTCTTTTAGGAGCAATTATTGTTTTAAAGGCTTGCATGCATTCCCTCTTTTCTTTCTGTTGTAATGCTGCATTGGCAGTAAGCTCTAGGGAGGAGGTTCAGCCTTTGACAATATTTTGAAGTAGTTAAGTTTGATTTTAACTCTCATTTTGACAGTCATGTTACCAAAAGCCCCTTTTCTCTGACCTAAGTTTTTAACTTATCTGTTTCTATTTCCCTTTCTGTCTCTCACCTGCCCAGTATCTCATTTTAGGAGTTCTGTGCTTTCTAAAATATCCAGGGTTTTAGCTAATTCATTCTAATGTGTTAATGAAAAGATGTTTTCACTTTATCCATAGTCAAAATTGACCATTTCTGCGCCTTCTCGTGATAGTGATGGTGATGATGATGATGATAGGTAGGTAGATAGACAGACAACACTATTCTAAGTGCCAGGCCCATTCTAGACACTTCACAGACATTCACTTAATCCCCACAGTAATCTAGTGAAGTAAATACTATTTTCCCCCTTTCTGTCCTTGAGAAAATTGAAGTGGAGAGATGAAATAACTTGGCCAAAACATATGGCTAAATAGTGTTAGGATTCGAATTAGGGAGTCAGGTTCCAAACAATACTTTTAATCTTTTTATATATTTTAAATGACAGTATGTTTGGTAGTAGTATCAGAATGCAGAATGCAGATAGTTTTCTTAAATATTTCATCTGCAGTATATCAGGTAAGATATGTACGCAAAATGATAGGAGGTGTGTGGTGAAAGAAGCTTCATTCCTAAAATTAGATTCTTTCTTTATAAAGAGTTTGAAGTATGCCTAGTTTGCTTCATGAAAATAAAACTCACATTTATTCACTCATTTGTCAAATGTTTATTCAGTGCCTAACAGAGTGGCAGGTACTATCCAGGTAAATGGGATATATCCATGAATAAACAAGATAAATATCTGTTGTGGTGGAACCTACACCCTTGGAAAGGGGATGACAAAGACAATAGATGTAAGTTATTCATTATGTTAGGAAATAAGTGCTATGGGGGAAAAATAGAGCATTGGGAATGTAGGGATGGGATACATTTAAAAGGTAACATTTGAATAAAGACATGAAAGATGGAAGGGAGTTAACTGTGTGAGTACCTAAAGGAAAAATATTCCAGGCAGAGGGAACAGGCAGTGCAAAGGCCCTGAGGTAGGAGTGTGTCTGATATGTACAAGGAATACCATGGAGGCTACTGTGACTAGACGAGAATGAGCAGGGGAAATAAATAAGAGGTAGATGGTCAGGAAGGATTCCAGATGATGTGGTATCCTATAGGCCATTGCAAAGCTTTTGGCTTTTACCTTGAGTGAGATAAAAAGCCATGTTTTGATTTTCTATTATGCCAGCTACCGTAGTCGAGTCGATTCTTCATAGACATTATTGTTTATGTTTTTATCCAGAATCTTAGAAAGTCGATGCTTTTATCACTTCATTTTACAGAAAAAGGTATTGAAGTTTAGAGATTAAATAACTTGCCCAAGATGCTTGTGTATAGAAGAACCAGGATTCAACTCTATGCTATAATACTGTTAAAGCCGATGTACTTGACCATTATACTACTTAAGTTCCAGTTTGTAAGAAATATTTTGAATATTTTATGGATAGCAGCTCAAAAATAGAACCAGTGAAGTCTGTTATTTTATTGTATCATTTAAATATATGTTAAAATATTATCTATATGTTATAAAGAAATGCCATTTATATTTAAGATTATTGACTTTCTGAGTTTTACTCCCCAGGGGGCATAGATATGGATGCATTTCAGGAGCGTGAGGAAGGCCGTGCTGGGCCTGATGATAATGAAGAGGTCATGCGAGCACTGCTCATTCATGAGAAAAAGACTTCCTCTGCCATGGCTGGTTCAGTGGGGGCAGCTGCTCCAGTGACCACTGCCAATGGCAGTGACTCGGAAAGCGAGACCAGTGAGTCAGATGATGATTCTCCACCCCGTCCGGCAGCTGTAGCTGCGCATAAACGAGAAGAGGATGAAGAGGAAGATGACGAGTTTGAAGAAGTAGCAGATGACCCCATTGTCATGGTGGCTGGCCGTCCGTTCTCCTACAGTGAAGTGAGCCAACGGCCAGAGCTAGTGGCCCAGATGACACCAGAAGAAAAGGAAGCTTATATAGCCATGGGACAACGCATGTTTGAGGACCTCTTTGAGTGAGATTTCCCTACTTCTTTCTCCTTTCTCTAATGCTTAGTTCAGAAAGAAATGTCTCATCTTTGAAGAAAAGTATTTAAGTGGCTTTCTGCCCCTCTTGATGGTGATCCTTGTGCAAAGAATGATGGTAGAGAGTTTGACTTTTATGCCAGAAACTTTCCCAGCAAGGTGGGGTGCTGGGAATCCTACCCTTCCTTGCTGTCACTACAGTACTAATATTTTACTGTATTTTCTTTTCTTTTCTTTTTCTTTTTGAGACGAAGTCTCACTCTTGTCTCCCAGGCTGGAGTGCAATGGTGCACTCTCGGCTCACTGCAACCTCTGCCTCCTGGGGTCAAGTGATTCTCCTGCCTCAGCCTCCCAAATAGCGGGGATTACGGGCACCCGCCACCACACCTGGCTACTTTTTTGTATTTTTAGTAGAGACGGGGTTTCACCGTGTTAGCCAGGATGATCTCGATCTCCTGACCTCATGATCTGCCTGCCTCAGCCTCCCAAAGTGCTGTATTTTCTTACCTAATTTTTTTCTTGCCTTATTAAGACATAATTTTCTCCCTTCTGAAATGAATGAGGGAAGTTCATAAGGTAAATCTTTCCCATCCATCTGTTTACTACAATAGGTTACAATAATTCACTGATCACATCCATTTTATCTGTTCTAGCCAGGTATTCCAAACAACTTCTTATACTGCTGCCCACCAAAGCAGCTTGCCAACAGTCAAATCATTGATTGGGGGGAAAAATCCTGAAAGTTGCTTAGAATTTGAGCATTTCCTCAAAATTGAGATAGGTCAATATGTAATGGGAGGTGGAAGTGTGTGTGGAAGGGGGATAGATATACTTGAGTCTCATGATTAATGTCTAAACCAGAATTTGTGTCTTTAGAACTGACCAGACTGTTAGATTTAATTGTATTGCTTAATGTCTTTTGGTTTGGGTTTGGGATGATAGAAAGCAGAAAGTGTAATTGGTAAACCCTTAGGAAGAAACTAGAAAAACACGGACATTGGACGAGAAGTCTGTGTAAAGGGTTGAAGAGTGACAAACATTGAGAACAGTGCCTTAGAACTGTGTCAGTTAGTCTGATTTGCAAGCCTTTATATAAAGCTGAGACTGGTCCTGGTTTTGTTCCCTTTGGGTACAGACCTCTTGTCAGTGCTATAAATTGTTTAATGAGGCCATTCCAGCAGAAATCAACATAGAATAATTGATTACTCTTCTCTGTCACTCTTCCTCTTTCTAAACATCATTGAAGGCTGTCTCTCTTTTGATTCTTGTCAGACATGGTATTTTAGGGTACATCCAGTATACCATTGAGCATTGTAACCTCAACAAACAGTTTATTTGGGGTTCTGATGTGTAGCATGGTATTTTCCCTAAGGCAGAACTCTAAAGAACTTTCACACAAGGGTCTATAACAATTGTATATCTTAAAATATTTTTCCTTGCATTGTAATTTTTAAGTATTTATCATTTTATAGTACACGTGTAAAGGATATATGAGCCTTGTATGGAGTGATGTTTCATTTACCTGGGTTGTATTAATGACTGAATGTTGACAATAAATCTATTTTATACTGACTGAAATTTGTTCATTTCAAGCCCTGTAACATCTTGGAGCATATTAAAATGAAAATTCTTCCCATTAAAAAATGTTAAAGACTTTTTTATTAGTCATATTTTAAATAATAGATGCATCATATGGGATCTAAACTTTTTGTGCAGTAACATACCTTTGTACCTTGTATACGTATTCAACTTTTACACTTGATCTTAGCCAAAAGACCAGGAAGCAATGTTATTCAGCTTTAAACATTGTTTTTTAAACTTTTATAGTTCTAGAAGTTAATTTAAATAAAATGGTAATCAGATGTTAATTTTTAAAATGTAGTTAATTTTTTAAACTATTTTTTGTGAGTGTGTTCGTGTGTATGTAGAATTCGTGTTATGAAAAAATGTCACAAGCGAATATGGAGATAAGAATAAAGGTATTCATTGCAGCAGTATTTGAAATAGAATAAAAAGATAGATACACTCACTAAATCTGTATTTCGTCCTAAGTACTCAGGACACCAAGGCAGGAGGATTGTGTAAGCCAGGAGTTCAAGGCTAGCCTGGGTAACATAATGAGATCCCATCCCTCCCCCAAAAAGAATGTATTGAGAGGAAAAGATATCCATAATGTGTTAAATATTGGATTCAGTTTTTCTAGGGGAGTGTGTATTGCGTGTGTGTGTGTGTGCGCGTGTGCGTGTGAAGGAGAAAGTAGCTAACGTATAGTGAACTATGTGCCAGACACTATTTTAAGTGCTTTATATATGTTAACTCATTCAATCTTTTATAATACATCTGTGAGGTAGGTATACATATATAAATATATATATGAATTAGGGATGACAATTACAGTGATCTTAATATGTTGTTATGAGAAAGATATTTTTATTTTGAAAGAGAATCAAACACATTTAATGAAAGAAATAGTAGAGTGTCAAAAGCAAGGTCTTTTTAGGTTAATGCTAGGATTTTTAGGTGAGTAGGCCCTCAGTTAAGTAAAATGAAAAAATCCAGAGTTTATCATTTTTTTGGATAAACATCTCTAAATTACTCAAAATCAATGGGAAGATATAATTTAATAGGTAACTATCCCCCATTCAGTGACATCTAATAAGACTCAATAGAATTTATATTACTTTATCAGATAGGTTTATCTCTTGAGTGGCAAAATAATCTGGTGAGGAGAGACAGTCAGTGACAGAAGGACCAAAAATGGCAGCCCTGCCGATTAGCCTCTGAAGCTCTAGTAAGGGCAGGCTCACACCCAAGGTTGGTAGATACATGTAGTCGCTGTGTCTCTTGACCCCAGGAAAGCTAGAGTCATCACCACACACAGCCCATAAGCGATGATGGAGGAGCTTGGTTTCCCTGAATGTGGTTGACTATATTCGTGTATCTCAAGTGTCAGCTGAACAAGTGTCCCAGCTTTCCCACTGTCCTTTAAGATTTAAATAGAACTTTTTATCCTAACATGTTGGACTACTTCTTCTAGTATCATTTCTTTTGGGAGATGACAGTTTTTTGCAGGTGGTAGGGGACAGGGGAGTATAGGCAGGGAGCTTGTATCCTCTGGCTTCGCCTTTCTGCTTCCCTGGCTTTTCCATCTCTCCTCTACACCACCTGTCCTTGACCCCCCAGTACCATCGACATAAGTTTGTGTAGCAGATCTTCCCTGAAGCTTTTACAGTAGAGAGCAAAAGGAGCGGGGCAATGAGAGAGGGATTTTTGTTTCTGTGTTCCTTTTATTTTTAGTTGACATATAATAATTGTACATATTTGTGGGATGCAGAGTGATTATTTCTTCCAACCTTTAGGCTCAGGGGTATATGACATGCAGGTTTCTTATATGGGTAAATTGCGTGTCATGGAGTTTGGTGCACAGATTATTTTGCCACCCAGGTAATAAACACTGCATCTGATAAGTAGTTTTTCAGTCGTCACCCTCCTCTCACCCTCCACTCTCAAGAAGGCCCTGGTGTCTGTTGTTCCCTTCTTTGTGTCCATGTGTACTCAGTGTTTAGTTCCCACTTATAAGTAAGAACATGGGGTGTTTGGTCTTGATTCTTGCATTAATTCAGCTGGGATAATGGCCTCCAGCTCCATCCATGTTGCTGCAAAAGACAGGATCTCATTCTTTTTTATGGCTGCATAGTGTTCCATGGTGTGTATGTACCACATTTTCTTTATCCAGTCCACCAGTGATGGGCATGTGTTTTTATGGTAGAATGACTTATATTTCCTTGGGTATAAATATACCCAGTAATGGGATTGCTGAGTTAAATGGTAGCTCTATTTGGGGTGTTTTTTTGTTTGTTTTTTTTTTGAGACAGCCTCTCTCTTGCGCAGGCTGGAGTGCAGTGGCATGATCTTGGCTGGTGTGCTGCAGCCTCTTGAGTAGCTGGGATTACAAGTGTGCACCACTACGCCCAGCTAATTTTTATATTTTTAGTAGAGAAGGGGTTTCACCATGTTGGCCAGGCTGGTCTTGAACTGACCGCAGGTGATCCACCCGCCTTGGCCTCCCAAAGTGCTGGGATTACAGGTGTGAGCCACCATGCCTGGCCAATTTCTGTATTTTTAGTAGAGACAGGGTTTCACCTTGTTGGCCTGGCTGGTCTCTGACCTCAGGTGATCTGCCTGCCTCGGCCTCCCAAAGTGTGCTGGGATTACAGGTGTGAGCCACCATGCCCAGCCCAATAGCTCTGTTTTAAGCTCTTTGAGAAATTTCCAGACTGCATTCCACAGTGGCTGAACTAGTTTACATTCCCACCAGCAATGTATAAGCCTTCCCTTTTCTCTGCAAGCTTGCCAGCATCTGCTCTTTTTGACTTTTTAATAATAGCCATTCTGACTAGTGTGAGATGTTGTCTCATTGTGGTTTTGATTTACATTTCTCTAATGATTAGTGATACTGAACATTTTTGTATATGCTTGTTGGCCACGTGTATGTTTTCTTTTGAGTAATGTCTATTTTTTTTGCCCATTTTTTAAATGGAATTGTTCATTTTTTGCTTGTTGATTTAAGTTCCTTATCGATTCTGGATATTAGACCTTTGTTGAATGCATAGTTTGCAAATATTTTCTCTATTCTGTAGGTTGTTTACTCTGTTGATAGTTTCATTTGCTGTGTAGAAGTTCTTAAGTTTAATTGGGTCCCATTTGTCAGTTTTTGTTTTTATTGCAATTTTTTTTTATTATTATACTTTTAGGTTCTAGGGTACATGTGCACAATGTGCAGGTTTGTTACATATGTATACATGTGCCATGTTGGTGTGCTACACCCATTAACTCGTCATTTACATTAGGTATATCTCCTAATGCTATCCCTCCCCCTTGAACAATGCATTTGTTTTTGACATCTTCATTGTAAAATTTTTGCCTGGGCCTATGTCCAGAATGGTATTAAATAGGTTTTCTTCTAGAGTTTTTGTAGTTTTAGGTTTTATATTTAAGTCTTTCATTCATCTTCAGTTGATTTTTGTATGTGATGAAAGGAAGGGGTCCAGTTTCAGTCTTCTGCATATGGCTAGCCAGTTATCCTAGCACCACTATATTGAATAGGGAGTCCTTTCCCCATTGCCTGTTTTTGTTGACTTTGTCACAAAGATTGGATGATTGTCGGTGTGTGACTTTATTTCTGGGTGTCCTGTTTTCTGTTCCATTGGTCTATGTGTCTGTTTTTATACCAGTACCATGCTATTCTGGTTACTGTAGCATTGCAGTATAGTTTGAAGTCGGGTAGTGTGATGCCTCTGGCTTTGTTCTTTTTTCTTAGGATTGCTTTGGCTATTTGGGCTCTTTTTTGGTCTTCTCATATGCGACAATAATTCAAACCAGGTGAAGGATATTTTAATTAAGGGATTAACATAGGTGGCAGGTTTAGGATTGAGGTTGTAGCAAATCACAGCAGAAGCATGAGTTAATTTGGTTTCTCCTTCCTCATCTTGCCAAGTTACTTCATTTCTAGTCATCTGAATGCGTGAGGGAGAAATAATTGATTCATTTCATAACTTGTTGGTATTACCTGAGACAACTGGACACTGAGTGGAAACAAGTTTGGGAAGAACAGTTCATTTTATTTTCTAGCAGTTGGCTTGATGGCTGGACCACAATTGAAAGACTTACATATGTACTTTCTTATTCTCTTTATTCTTGAGTTTAAAAGTAGAAAATAACAATCAAAAAACAAATATAAAAATCCTTAGAATTTAGAAATTGGTGTAATTTCACCTTTGTTTTGTTTCCACTAAAGCTACTTTATGTCATCTCTAACAGAGCTGAGCTATCACTTTATTTTTTTTAATATCTAAAAATGAGGAAGATTTCCAGAAAAGAACTGGTGCTATAATAAATTCACTGTCAATTCTGTTGGTTCTTTCTGCTACAGAAGAAGCAAAATAAGCAGTGAACAAGATAAGTACAGGTACTTTTAAAACATCTAATGCCAAAATGGGTTGGGAAGGGGAAAGAGTTATGAAATTTTACTTCTTCCTTTGAAGAGCTAAAGGAATGAACCTATTTTGACATGTCCTCGGGGCAGGAACAAGTACCTTAGCTTCTCTTCAGAAAGAGCTTCATGACCTTCTGAGTATCAGAGGTGGCCTTTCCTATTCTAGTTGCAAAGCAGGTAGGCCTAGTACACAATCCAGTTTCGACAGTCAACCCATGTTTCCCATAATGCAGAAGTGCATAATCTCCTACCTAATGTAAATAAGTCTGAGAAATTAGTCTGGAAAGAAGGCTGGTGCCAGGTCTGAAAATCCCTTCAATCGTTGAGGCATACAGGATGGTTGTACAGTTTTTTGTTGTTAATGTTTTAATTATTTAAAAATTCATTCAATAGGAAATGTATATAGTAAAAAATGAAAACTCCCCAGCCCACCGCTGTCTTACTAGACTGAGGTAATCATTGTTGATAGTTTAATGTGTATCCTCCCAGACCTTTTCTAGGCCTTTAGAAACCACACATACATACTACAGTGCTGTTTACACAAATGGAATCATATTATACACATTGCCATTTGATTTTGAAATATCTTGGAGAGCTTTCCATTCAGTATATTTAGATCTTCATTTTAAAAAATAAAATAGAATTTTATAGTTGTATAATGGTTTATGTAAAAATTCCTTTATTGATGGGCATTTAGATAGTGTCCAGTTTTTCACTATTACATGCTGTAATCAATTACTCATTTTCATTTTCTTCGAGTATTTCTACAGAATAGAATCATAAAAAAGAAATAACCAAACAAAGGGCATGTCTATTTTAAACTCTGATATATACTGCTAAATTGCTCTTCAAAAAGATTGCTGGATAATTTTAAACAGAGGAGTAATTTGTAGTATTGATACTGGATTGGAGTTTAAACCTAGAGATTATTAAGGCCATTTCAATAGTCTTGGTAAGTAATTTAATCAAAAGACCTGAGCAAGTCAGTGGGGATGAGAAAGTGGGGACAAATTTAAGAAACTCTGGGGAGGTAAAATTAATGAGATTTGGTGACTGTTTGGATAGGGCAGTGTCTTGGATGATTCTCAGGTGTCGAGCTGGTTAGTTTTTCCATTAACGCCATAACAAATACAGAAGCAGGTTTTCCTCCTGTTCCAGACTCAGTAAATGTCACCACCATTTTACCTACAAGCTCAAGCCAAAAGTCTCAATATTTGACTATGCTTTCTTTTTTTTATCCCACATCCAACTTACCAGCAAGTCCTGTTAGACTCAAAATATTATCTGATTTTGAAAGTAGAGGTGACAGGGCTTGCTAATAAATTGAAACTATACTCTAAATCTGACTTCATTGCTCCCACCACCTCCACCCTACTCCCAGCCATGTGAACTCTCACCTTGACTACTACAGCAACCTCCCAGCTGGCCTCACTGCTTCCTTGCTTATCCCCCTCTCACACATACATGCATTTTAACCAATTCCCACACACAAAGGGATCTTTTAAATGTAAATTAGATTATCTCACTCCCCTTAAAACCCTTAATTGATTTTTCTTAGAATAACATCCAAACTTACTCTATTCAGTAGGCTTTACATGGTCTGGCCCCTGGCTAACTACATCTGCTAGTCTACTCTCTAACCATATTGACATTCTCTGTGTTTCTCAAATGTGCCAGCCTTTTTCCTGCCTTAGATCTTTGCTCTAGCTGTGTACTTCACTCTTGTCCCTGTTATTTCATTCTCAGCTTCAGCACCACCTCACAGAAGTCAGTCTTCTTTCTCTAAAGGAATCTCTTCCATTCACTATCATATTTTTGTTTTATTTTCTTCATAGAAAAATTATTTGAAATGATTTATTTGAAATGATTTATTTCTTATTTGATTGTTTATGTCTATCAACTCCTCAAAAGACTAAGCTCCTTGGGGGCATATAGAATTAATTCTGGCACATAGTAGGGTCTCAATAAATGTTGAATGGATAGATGGACAGAATTGGCACTAGGGAGAACATAGCCTTTTCTCCACCAGGGCTCATCATCTTGTTCCTGCTTGAATGGCAAGTCAGTTAATTATGTTCATTTGTGGAACATGTTACCTAGGGCTGTGTCTCCAGGACCATCAGTAGGGGATGCTGGGATATAGCTTCTAGGGCATAGCCAATGAGATGTTTAGAGGCGTTAGTACCCATTAGCTTTAATGTTTTTAGAAAAGGGAATTAAGTGAGTACTTTGTCTAGGGCTGTGGTGTTCAATAAGGTAGTTGCTAGCATGCACTTGAAACGTATCTAGTCCAAATTGAGGTAGGCTATAAATATATAATATATGCTGAATGTTGAAGACCCAGCATGAGAAGAAAGAATGTAACATATCTTAATTTGTTATATAGAATATGTATTGAAAAGAATAGCATAAATATGTTAAATTAAAGAAATACACTGTTAAAAATAATTTTACCTTTTTTTTTTTTTTTTTACTTATTTTAATATGACTGTTCAAACATGTAAGACTACATAAACGGCTCACATTTGTAGCTTAAATTCTATTTCTATTGGACAGCCCTGTTCTAGGGCATCTTCGGGTGCTAGAGTTACATGAATAACCTTATGTATTATACTTAATGATTATTTGCATTTTTCCTCACATACAAGTTTTTTACCTGAATCCTGTGCCCACCCTCCTCTCCTCCCCTACCCTCTACCTGAAAGGTAGGTTTTACTTTGTTTGTAGGTTCTTTGTTCTTGGGAATGAATGGATTTTGTTTCTGGTTTATTTTTTTCCCACTGAGGAGGTAGGTTGGGGTGGTTGGGGTAATGTGTTTTGTTTGTTGCTTTTTTCTTGAAGTAGAATAGAATGGAAGGAAACTGTAGTAATGGTGATAAGGAACTGAAATTTTTAATTACTGAGACCAATGGTGTGATATTAACAAAGCTGCTGACTTTTGGGTCACTGAGGAACCTGAGTACCCTGTGAAGCTATGCCAGAGATGGAGGAGCTAAGAGCCAGTCCTAAATCAGAGGAGAGTTGGAAGCCCAATGTGTTGATCTAGATGCATGTATTAATAGATATTGTATGTTAAATTGCTCATGTGTTTATTATCTATCCTCCCCCGCCCCACTAGAATGTACGCTCCATGACAGCAGAAGCTTTATCTTGCTTGCTCCCTGTAGTATTCTGGCTCAATGCCTGGCACATAATCATTAATAACTATTTGTTGAATGAATAAACAATTAAGTGGCAACTTCTTCAGGCCATGAGTAAACTATGGACCTTATGTAAAGGGCTTCTATTTTCCATTTATGTCATTATTTCTATACCTCATATCTGTGATGCTATTTTGTATTAATTTTTTTGTCCAGAACTTCCTGTTTGGAATGCTTACAGATAGTAAGTGCTGATCTGTGTAGCAAAGGGCATTTTCTCAGCACCTGGTGAAGCCACTTAACCAAAAATACCAAGACTTGCGCATTAATTTGTTCACTTAGTCTACCTTAAGATCACTCTTTAAAGAGGACATTTGTAAAGAACAAAGATTGCGCTGTTTGTTTTGTTTTTAAATCTAGGAGTTTTATTTTTTTCATAAAAAATGGTGGTTCTGTGGTTGCCTTCATGATATCAAAGACCCAGTTTGCTTTTATCTTTATGCTTAGCCTGCTTTGGCAAATGCTTGTTGCTTCATAATGCCTGATCTATCTTCACCTTCAGGTAGAAGGAAAGGAGGGTATTGGGGGATAAATGCGTATGCCAGCTGAGTCAGTATTCCCCCACTTTTTTGTGTGTGTGGTGAAATTCACTTAACATAAAATTAACCATTTTAAAGTGAACGATTCAGTGGCAATTAGTATATTCCTGGTATTGTGTAACCCCCACCTCTATTCAGTTGCAAACCACTTTCATCACTACAAAAGAAAACCCAGTATCTGTAAAACATTTACTCCTCATTCTCCCTTCCCCCGAACCCTTGGCAACCACCAGTCTTCTTTCTGTCTCTGTGGATTTACTTATTATGAATATTCCATATAAATGGGATCATATGGTATGTGATCTTTTATGTCTGGCTTTTTCACTTAACATGTTTTTGAGGTTTTTACATGTTGCAACATGTATCAGTATTTTGTTCCTTTTTATGGCTGAGTGGGTATCCCATTATATGTATATACCACAATTTTGTTTATCCATTCAGCTATTGATGAATTTAGGTTGTTTCCATATTTTGGCTATTGTGGATAGTGCCCCTATGAATGTTTTTGTAAGTATTTGTTTGAGTACCTGTATTCAGTTTTGGGGAGTATGTACCTAGGAACTGTTGGGTCATATGTTCTATGTTTCTGTGCTATTTCATTTTAAAGTAATACTTCTTCCTGTACTATCTGCAATAATTACTGTTATCCAATGGGGAGTAGTACAAGATGACTTGTGGATGTGGGAGTCAACACAGAATACCAGAACTCTAGGGTCTGTGACCAGAGAAGATTTCCTGGCAATAACTACAGAGGAGAGATTACTAGGAAATATGCATATGAGGTAAGAATTCAGGAATTCCAGGCCCCAACCCTCCACCCCCGGGAAGGAATTAGGTTCTCTAAGTCACCCTTTACATTTTTCCTGGGATTCAGTCTCTTAGTCAAACGATGGATTCATCCTAGCCTTCTAGCGCCTTAATCTGGAACTGTGACCTGTATGCTCCAATTCTCTGTCATAGTCAAGCCTTCAAGTACAGGATCAGCGGTGGGCTAATAGCTTCATTTGGTTAAGCATGGAGGTGAGGCCCTTCTGTTTGAACATACTTGGAACTGTACCAATATCAGGGGTGGTAGTGATGGCAGTTGTTAGCATCCAGAGGATGGATCCAGAGCAAAATTGCCTCTCACAGTATTTACGCAGTATGGAGTCAGCATTAATCAGCCCTATTCTACCAGCTTCAAAAATTGGAGGCTGGCAGCTTTTAATTTCAGGGTAGTGACCTACCTGGGAGGTCTAAAGAATGGTTCTGACAATGTTCCAAGAGAATCTTTTCCTGCTGCTGTGTGCTTGTGTGCAGGTATTATGTGTATGTAGGAGGGTGGAAAAAAGGCAAGACAGGGTGGGCCTTTATATTTAGTGTGTGGGTGGGGAGGACCTACCGTGTGGTATATGTCAGTCACATTTCACATTTCTGACAGTCTGTAACTTCTGGTAAATTTAGTGATAATTTCTTTGCTGCTTTTTTCACTGAGACGCATTAAGCTATAAAATTATTACAGTGTTATGGGCATCTGTGTCCATGTTTCCAGCATCATTTAGGCATCTGGCTGCTTCCTACTGTTGCAGCCTTCTTACCCCTCTCACCCCCTCCCCTGCCCTACCAACAGTTGGGAACAAAACACTCCCCAAGCAGAGAACGAACTGAAAGAATGTGACAGTGGCTGCTTCTCCCTCCTCAGCTACTAGTTCTCAAGAAGCATTTTGGGCCACTTTGGAAATTCTTAACTATGTCCTTGCTGCCCTCCCCCTGTTTGACTCACAGATGTCTTTCCACACCACCTCCCCATCCCCCAAAATGCACTTGGTAAGTCCCTTTCTAAACTTGCCTTTCTCCTTGAGTGATACTCTCCCTAGGCTACGCCTTGGATCCTCCCTTGATTTTCTTCCCTCCTCTGTCCTGCATCCTCTTCTCCGCAGTCATCACTTCTGGAACAAGCCTCTTAAACCTACTTCCAATGGTGAGCATGAGTGGTTTTCATGTGCTTCCCTGCAGTTTTTATTCCTTCCCCACTCTCCATCCATGTGATTCAGCTGGGATTGACACCCATCATAGTGACTGGATATGGGCTCCAGGACAATCACGTTTTTGTTGAAATGGGGGAAAAAAAAAAGCCACTCTTTTTTTCTACAAGGATTACTAAGAGACTAGAGGTGGGGAGAGACAGATTTCCAATCCTGACACTTGAGCTCCTAAATTCTGCCACGCTTGTAGCCATTCTTACCCTTACAATGATTTCCTGTTGTGTGAATCAATACATTTTATTTTATTCTTGGGCCAATCTGAGATGGGTTTTTATCCCTTGCAATTAAAAGAACTGACCAAGACAAGGCCTGTCAGCCTACTGTTATCTCCACTTCTGCAGTTCCCTCTGGGCCCTATTCAATTGGAGATAGCATCTTGCCCATATCCTTAAACTTCTCAACCCCTGCCACTGACTCACTTCAGCATTAAAATTCCTACATACACTAGGGCTTTTTAGTCTATCAAGAGGCTTTCCTGTCTAATTCGATCTTTACATAAAGCTTTGAGGAAGATAGAGGAGGAATTTTTATCCCTTTTCTTCTGCTGAGGAAACAAGTTGAAAGAAGTTTATGCTGATTTACCCGTTTCAAGCTTCAAGCTATTCGTAGTCACTGCTGGGACTCAAACCTGATTTTCCTAACTGCAGATCTAGAGTTTCTCTTCTTTTCTTTTCCTTTCCTTTCTTTTCCTTCTCTCTCTGTTTCTTTTTTGTTTATTTGAGATGGGGCCAGGTTGGCCTTGAACTCCTGGCCTCAGGCAATCTTCCCACAGTGCTAGGATTATAGGCCTGAGCCATTGGACCTGGTCTTAGAGTTCTTTCTTTTATAAATTGTGTGTTGCCTCCTCTGGGTAGAAACATGGCTCTAATGTAAACACACTGCCTTCTCCCATGGAAACCTTTTTTTAACACCTGTAAGTCCCTGTGGGACAGAAGGCCTTTGTTTCACTATCTTTCAGATTGCTGTCCTCCATTTTTCATTATTTGGATAACATTTCATCTTTGTGTACCATCTACCACGGTCTTTGTTTCTGTTACAGGTTCCTTCTCAAGGACTTATTCTAGTTTAAAAATACGACTTTTGCCCAAATTTGATTTGGGTCCTAGTGCCCATTGGAGAACCCCTTGACTTCTTCCATCCTTCAACAACCCAAGACCTCCCACAAAGCCCGTCAAATCCTTCATCATTTCTACTCTTCCTGATCTGCTTCCTATGATCCCACTCCTGGGCTGGGAAGTGCAACAGCAAAGAGACTAACGCATGCACTATTGGCCTTGCTGCCTATTTTCATCTGGGCCCTTTCTGCTGTGCAGATCTCTAGGTGGCTACATTCCTATAGTGGCTGCTTCTCAACCTTTGCCAGTCTGTTCATTGTCTTGCTTTCTCTATTTAATGTCTGAAACAAGTTTGCCTTCATAGAACTTCTATAATAAACATTATTGTTTGCCTACTTAGCATCTATTGCTTCCTTCCTTATAATATCTGATTTTTACTAAGGGATCCCCTTACCAAGGAAGTACATGTGTTTTAAGAGAAGCTAACTCTATACTCATATCCACAGTTTGTCCTGATTGAGCCAAGGGTAATTACAGTAGTAATTGGGGCTGTTCATAAATATTCTGGTTCTCCTTGGGACATAGTAGAATTCTATTTCCCAGCTTGTTGAAGTTAGGAGTGACCATATGACTTGCTTTGGTCAGTAAAATGTGAATAGGAATGATATATGTCACTTCTAGGCAAACACCTTTAAAAGCCAGCGTGTGATTCACCAGACCACCTTCCCTCTGCTGCAATGGTTGCTAAAGCCTGTGTCAAGGTGAAGCCTCCATTAGCCTCCATCTTAGGGTGACTATAATGGTAGAGCGCCCCCTGCTGACACACACTGGCATATAGTGAGAGCAATAAAATTTTAGCTGTATTAAATAGACACTGAGATTTGAGGGTTGACTGCCATTGCAGTTTAAGTCCTAACCAAAATAGTAATCACGTCCTCTAACCTGTACCTGGGTCAGGAACCTAGCCTAAGCCAAGGAATAGGTTGGAAAAAAGCTTGTGACTCAGTTGGTACACTGACATGAGAAGGGAGATTTGCTGGGGCTTTGATGAAAGAAGTAAGTTACTTTTAGGAAAGCCATCAGAAGAGATGAATCCTCTCTTTCTCTGGATGTTGTGTGTAAACGTGAAGCCTGGAATTATTGTAGTCATCTTGCTACCTGCCTGAGGATAAAGCCAATGCAGGGGGAGAGCAGTACTAAAAGAATCACAGAGAAATGAAGCCAAAGCCCTCATTGAATCATAACCAATCATTACTCTACTTCTGGACTTCTTCATTTAGGAAAACCAATAAATTTCCTTTACTGTTTAAGTCTGTTGAGTTTTCTGTTACCTGCCTCCAAAAGCATCTTAACAGTTGCAACTTCTTTCTCAGTTCTTATTTCCACTTCCCACTCTTCCATTCAGTCTAAAAGAAATAATAACTAATAATGGCATTTGTTTAGAGAAGACTTACTGTGTAGCTGACACTATACTGAGTGCTTTTCAGAAGGAGATTATCATTCCATTTCAGAGTAGCAAAATGTGAGCTCCTTGAGAGCAAGATATATGTATTTTAAAATTTGTAGTTTTTGTAGAGATGAGGTGTTGCTAGGGCTGGTCTCAAACTCCTGGCCTCAAGCAGTCCTCCCACCTTGGCCTCCCAGGTGTTGGGATTACAAGCATGAGCCACCATGCCCTACTTGTAAGAATCTTTTCTTATTTGTACATATTTGTTTTCACTGCAATTATGATACAGTACAAAGCCGGTACTGAGCAAATATTAACTGAACAAATATAAGTTGACCTTCATCCTTAAAGGCTTACAGTATTGTTGTATATTCAAGTGTTAGAAACCTGGATGATTCAAGACCAATACAAGACAGCATGTACTGTTACTAAATTGAAGATCCAAAGGGCATGGTACTAGCAGTAAAGGCTATGAAAGAAAGATATTGTTATTATCATGATTGCCTGAAGGTTGGGAGCAAAAACTTTTTGGAAAAGGTCAAATTTGATCAAAAAAGAAGGATCAGAATTGAATAGTACAGCAGATTGGGGGAGTGGATATCACCTAAAATCAGGGCAGTAACAGAAGCAATAAATAGCATGGTGTCAAAAAGAACTTGGTGCATTGAAGAGCATGCAGTATATCCAACTGAAGTGCTCAATGTTAGACCTTTTATTTCATTTTTCTAATCACAATAGACAATAGAAAGCCATTTGCCTTTGAATTGCTTGAGGTAGACTTGATATAAAAGAGGTATTGTGGCCACTACTCTGACTATATACTCAAACCCCTTGCACACAGTAGTTAATGATGTTTGTAAACTTGCAAATGCATCCATCCATGTACTGTTTCTCCCCAAAGAGAGCAGAAGCTTCCAAGGGCTTTTGTGCCAAGCATTCTGCTTCTTTCCTGGCTTTCTTAACTCAATGCTAGACACATACTGATGTACAGTAGGCCCTCAGTTAAGTACTGACTAAATTGATTCAAATTGTCTGGTTTGGGGAAAGAAGTTATGTGCCTAGTGAGCCTGGTTTCTCAGCACATTAACACTTCATCAAACCTCTGTCAGATCAGATTCTCAATAGGATATCTTAAATATATGCTATTAAAATACCTAAGTAGAAGTTCCATCTGTTTGAATAGACTGAGCCTGATGAATCAGCCAGAGAGGTGGGAGGCTGATCCAGCCAGACATGAACCCATCGGGTGGGGAACAGGCAGCTAGCTCTCCCTCCTTTTGCTACCCTGGTAGTGCTCACACTACAATGTACAGATTTATAAAGACAAAACATGATCAACCAGTTAGCAAAACGCAAAAACTGGAGCAAGCTGTAGGGCATTGTTTGTGGGCTCGTTAACAGAGGTCCGGCTGGAACCCCTCATCCCAGCGTAGATCACGCTGAAGCCCTTGTTAGAGTAGGAGAAAGAGAAGCTCTGGGACCTGCCCTTTTCACAAATCCTGGGCCACTGGAGTCTAGATTTTGTTTTCATGCCATTGTAAAAAAATGTTTAAAAGACACACACACAAAAAAACAGGACTTATTTTGAAAACTGTCACCAGTGAAGTCACTAAGGACTTAAAGACAAAAATACAAAGATGGAAAAATGTCGAGGAAGCTGCATCCTTTTATATTTGCCCAGCAAAATTTTGGACAAACATCCATCCTTAATGAGATGTCATCAAGCCCAAATTTCCAAATGGTCTTGGCTGCCAGAATTCTAGTTACAATCAACTTCTCCCCTTTCCCATTTTCCCTTAAATACCCTGGTTGTGGGTTGCATTTTTTGATGCTGTGATTAAAGAAGGAAAATGATTTTGGGGTCACTCTTCACACCGAAATACATGTTTCAAAATGTTCTTTTCTAAACTTTGCTTCAATTGGTAGCACTTAGTACACAAGGCCTTGCACACAATAGGTGCTCAGTAAATAATTTGTTGAATTAAATTGAATCAGACTTTCATTTTTCTAAACTAAGAAAAAAATTGAGTGTGTTTTCTTATTACCACCACTGTCTGATTTCTCTTCTGCTGTGCTGTCAACTTGCCTTCCGTATCTGTAGCCTTAGCCTAGCCCCGCCCCCAACACAAATACATGCAAACACAGTCCCATGCTATCCCATTCAGGTGTTTCTATTGCTCCTTTATGGGTCTGCTTATGGTATTTACTTTGTTAAATGAGAAGGTAAGTGAAAAGAATAATGTCTAAGAGTCAAAAGACCTGGATTCTCGTCCTACTTGTGTCATTTACTTTGGATCTTAGGTAAGTGACTATATGCCTAGATTCCTCATCTCTGAAATAATAATAATAATATTGACCTACCTCCCAGGATTGTTGTGAATATCAAATGAGCTAATATATGTGAAAACCCTTTGAGAACAGAAAAGGCTTTTTAAAGAACTGTTCTTATAAGAACCTCACCCCAGTTCATGCACCCAATAAAGAACACCAGCATCAAAAAGGTCTTCCATACTGTGTTTCCCTGGGAAATGGGTTCCTTCTCACCGCCTTTCTCCAGGAGAGGCTTACTGGCTGACTTCCTGGGACACATTTACTCCGATGAATACACTGAGGTCCAGGGTTGGACCCTCAGCTTTGCAGCACCAGAAACTGGATCTTGGCAGAGCCTCTGAGTTGAGCAGACTCAGAGATGCTGACTCATACTAATCCACAAGACTGGTATATAACCAGAATGCCAGTTGATTAATTTACAGTGGGAAACATTTGGCCTGATCTGCCCCTTTTCTCCCTATAGGCCAGTTGCATGGGAAGAGAGATCATCTGACAGTTGCTCAATGAATAAGGAACTTTGACAAAGGGAGTTACATTATTCAGTGTTTGATAACATAGGACTCTGCTCAACTGGAGCCTCTGTCTCCTCAACAGGAATCTGCTCCAGATGATCTAGATGTTTCACTTTGGCGGAAGCCCCCATTCCTGAACCATGCACACAAGAGCCGGTGTACCATGTGTGTCCTTTTCCCCACATTCTCTCTGTTGACCAACACATTGCTCTTTATATATATTAATCCTTTTGAGACTTCTTGCAGTGCAACTGTGGTTCCCAAAGCCAGTCTGCTGACCAGAAAGAAGCTGGTTGCCACAAAAGCACCTGGGGTACATGTAAAGAAATAATGGGCTTGTATAGCTCTATTGGAAATTCTAATAATTAGGTCTGTGGAGGGGTCTAGGAATCTGAATGTTTACAGGCATCCCAAGTGACTCTGATCATCAGCCAGGTTGGAGAACCACTGATATAAAAGTCTTATTTGGTTAAGAATCTGTTCTACCACTTTAAGATGACTTTGCATATTCTGATCAGACCCATTACAGACCGATTGTATAGATAAACTCTCAGAACAAAACATTACTTCCTACTTCTCAAAGGCCAGTTGCTGTTGTATCCTTGAGCCTGCTTCCTTCATTCTTTCTTTCCTTCCCTCTTTCCTTCTTTTCCTTCCTCCCCCCACCCCTCTCCCTTACATAAATATTTATAAATACATAATGCATAAGGAAGCTTACCAAGAGGAGGCTGTAGCAGTTGACACTCCAAGAGCCAAAACCAAAAGCTGCTTTCAGGTGATAATAGACTTGGAGGATTAGGATATATAAGCCTGGTGCACAGACAGCTCTAAGGCCAGCCAGTAATACCAAGGCCTGACATTGAACAATCTTGAGATAATTTCTCTGCGGTAAGCAACCCTGGGCCTTGGCATACTTCCTGAGCTGATGTGCTGTAGAAAACAACATTATGCTCCCAAGGGACCTTGAGGGAAACTCCAAGAACCATGTTCCCGTCCCACTCATGACAAAGCAGACAGCCGTCTTTCCTCTCAAATATGGCTCCCATGTCGCCAGCACCTGGCGGTGCCTTGCTTCCAGCAGAGTACCAAAATCAGGACAGCAAAGTGAGAATCAAATCTAAGGAGGGATGCCAATGTGTGATAGGCATCTCTTTATACCAGGCTCTGTGTTCCCATACTATATATCCTATGCACCACAAAAATCACTGAAACAGGTTTCAATATCTCCATTTTCCAGATGAAGAAATTGAGGCTCAAAGGGATGAAGTAACTTGCTAAATAAAGGTCATGCAAGCAGTTAAGTGGTGGAATTGGGATTTGAATCCAAGCTCACTCCATTCCAAATTCTATGTTCTTTCCATAATCCCATGCTGCTTAGTAAACAGGGAGGTTGGAAGTGGGAGTTTTGAACATAAGCTTCATTTGCTATGCATACGTATTTATAGATAATTTTTATAATTTCTCTATACAGAATGACATAAATAAATACATATTTTTTTCAAATGTTCCGTAACAAGTATCACATTCCTACATATAAAATATACTAGCATCTAAATCTGCATTTGCTTAATCCTGATTCTTTTCTCAGAGGGAAAAGGGTGGCTATAATTAGGGATAGGACTGGGAGTCAGGATACCTAGTTTATAGTCCTGGCTTTGCCTTTCACTCACTGGGTACATTGGGAAATTCCTTTTTTCTTCCTGAGCCTAATTTTCATCATCTGTCAAAGGAAGGGTTGGATTAGATCTTTTACATGCTAGGATTCTAAAAATCTAGTAACACTGTTGTTACCATGTTTCTTAATCGTTTTAGATCAAAGCACAGAAATTGAACAGTAGAAAAAGAAAGCTGAACACATATATTAGAAGCCTGTTTAATAATAACTAATTTTATTGAACACTGTTTGTATGCCAGGGACTGTACTAACTAGTTTGTATTACTTATTTTGATTACTTCTTATCACATCAACTCTATTGTTATTTATCCATCTCTTAGGAGTAGAGAGGTAAGTAATTTGCCCAAGATCACATGGCTGGTAAGTGGAGAAGCCAATGCTGAAATCCAGGCCCAAGCCTAGGGCTAGCTCCTAAATATAGTCCCAGCCTCCACTCTTGCTTTACAGCTCCCACTGTGATGACTGTGTAGGACATTTATTAAAATTGCATTTGAGATTATCTGATCTTGGGACATGAGGAAAAAGGAGGGCACATATCAGCCCATGTAACAGAATTTTCTAGAGATTATTGCTATGATTATCTCCCTTAGGAAAGGAAGCTGTAAAAGTTATATAGAATATGTTCAGGTTCCGAGAATCAACTGCATCAGAGAAAACATTATATTGGTCAGCAGGCCCTAGACATAAAATTACTTCTATTCCTTAATATTATTAGTAAGCTTTGTTTTCCTAACACCAAGGTCATAAAAGTTAGGCCCCAGTTTCTCTGCCTAGGTCTAAGTAGGAGGAAATAAATCAAGAAGGAGAAGAACTTTTCTTGCTCTTACTGATCTGTGGAGGTGAAGGCAAGTGGGAGGAAGAAATGGTTGCTGGCGGGTAGATAAAGAACTATCAAAAGGCTGAGTCCTGTACAGATGGGGATGCTGTATTTGATATCCACCCTATTCAAATGATGCCTTGATATCTACCTATTGCCTCTGATCTCCCTGGACAGGGAAGTTGGGTGGCAAGGCTGAGCCATAGTCTAGGATGAACTATAAAAACATTATGAACCATTTCCATCCCCAAAGGATAATACCTGGACAAAACTACAAGAATGTCCAATCTTGGGAGCCGGGATGGAATAGAGAGCGAGCTACCAGCAATGCCACTACTTCTTTCTGTTTTCTTCCTTGCTCACTACCCACATTAAGTAGGACTCTTTTTCTTTTTTGTGAGCTTTGTATTACATGTCATGCAGGTGGGTTGGAGAGAAGTGAAAAAGGCTGTCTATAAATTGCTGTAGCTAATTTAGAAGTCATTTTGCGTCGTGTACCCAAGCCTACACTTTCAATAATGTCAGAAAAGTTTGCTTTACTTTTGCAATGCATCGATAGGTTAAATGGCATTTTTATTAAACCTACAGGTGACACAAAGCTGGAAAGTATACTTATAGCTACAGAGCTAAATCAGAATTCAAAATTGTCTAGACAGTCTGGAGTTTCCTGTCTAACTCAATAAGTTGGAATATATCAGAAATAATTGCAGAATTCTATATTTAGGGTAAAAAGAAAACCATCATATAAGTTCAGGATGGAGGTGATTACCCGAACAGCATTTGTTCATATGAAAGGACTGGGGACTTTATCCACGAGTTGAATATTTTCCAACATTATCATGTGTCTGCTGGATAAAAACAACCCAATCTTTGACTGCATGAAGGGAAGTGAGGGAGAGATTATAGGAAGCCCTGGTCCTAGTGCAGTGGGCTGTGGTCAGACCACACTGAAGTACTGGGTTCTGTGGTAGGTACCACAATTCTTGGGGGATTTTGACCAACTAGAAAAAAAGTAATGGGTTGGTAAGGGGCAGGAAATCAGGAAGAGTCGATATAAATTATCACATTTAGCCTAGAGAAGAAAAAAAAAGTCAACCAAAGGAATACCATATCCTAGTCTGCAAATATTTAAAAGGCTCCTTGTGTGACAGGCAGAATAAATTTGTTCTGCCCTGTCAAGATGTAGAGCTAGATTAAAGAGCAGAAGTTAAAGAAGGTAGATTTCAGTACAATATAAGAGCTTTTCAATACCTGAGCTGTTGTCCTAAAGAAAGAGAGAGCTCCTAGCATCTAGAGGTACTATAGCTATGGCTACCTTAAAGGAGACCTTTACATTGGGCAGAGGTGAAGTGCGAAGAAGACACCACTGTCTGTTTTGCCAGGACTGGATTCGTTGCTCTTATTTCACCTGATATTTCGTATATATTCTTGGGCTTCAACTTGGAAGCCATCAATTTTGGCTGAAGAACCAGGCCCATGACTTTCTGAGCAGGGACTACCACTTCGGAATGCCTGAGCTTATAGCCCCTTTCTTAGGAATTCTCTGAACAGTGAAACTCACTCTCGTACTTATCCATTTGCCTAATAACAGAACGGCTCACTTTGCTTCTTGAGCATATATTAGGCACTTATTTTTTTTAATTTTTATTTATTTTTTTGAGACAGAGTTTCACTCACTCTGTCACCTAGGCTGGAGTGCCGTGAGTGGTGCGATCTCGGCTCACTGCAACGTTTGCCTACCAGGTTCAAGCAATTCTCCTGCCTCAGCCTCCTGAGTAGCTGGGATTACAGGCATACACCACTACACGCAGCTAATTTTTGTATTCTTAGAAGAGGTGGGGTTTTGCCATCTTAGCCAGGCTGATCTCAAACTCCTGACCCCAAGTGATTCGCCCACCTTGGCCTCCCAAAGTGCTGGGATTACAGGCATGAGCCACCACGACTGGTCACATATTGTTTCTGCTATAGAAATATTTTATTACTCCATAGATTGCACTTTTATTTCTTTGAATTTCATTTGTTAATACTTAGACACTTTTTTCTGAACAGACCTTTGATAATATAATGATTTTAATAATAATTAGAATTGTTACACGAAAAGAAACGAAAATTTCTGCTCAGAGGCTTGGCTGTACTGTTAACAATAGTGCCAGGAAGCCAGGTGCGGTGGCTTACGCCTGTAATCCCAGCACTTTGGGAGGCCAAGGCAGGCAGATTATGAGGTCAGGAGTTCGAGACCAGCCTGGCCAGCATGGTGAAACCCTGTCTCTACTAAAATTACCAAAAAAAAAAAAAAAAAAAATTAGCCGGGCATGGTGGCGTGTGCCTGTAGTCGCAGCTACTTGGGAGACTGACACAGGAGAATCGCTTGAATCCGGGAGGCAGAGGTTGCGGTAAGCTGAGATCACACCACTGCACTCCAGTCTGGTGACAGAGCGAGACTCCATCTCAAAAAAACAAAACCAAAACAAAACAAAACAAAAAACAAACAATAATGCCAGGAAACTTCTCCCTGCAAGATACATCTATTCAGCCCCTAAGAGAGTCGCTATCATGCCCCAACCCATCTTTATCCTACTGGGAAAGGCAGGTAGCCTCATTCTTAAAATCCATTATCCAGGAGCTTAGGAGAAATAAAATCTAAATTTCTTTTCAGGAGATGTAAGAGACTGGAAAAACTGGTCCTTTGGTTTTTCACACACTACTCAACACAACACTTCTGACACTGGATGTGTGAATTCTTTTCCCCACACACCAAATAATTTTCCATTGGACATCAGGAGGGTGTCCTATAATTCAGTTCTGACACATCTACCTAGAGTAGATCTCACAGGTTGAGGGCGCAGCCTCTCAAGACTCCCTCTCGCTTTAGATGCCAACTGCAAGTCCCAGGTTGCAGCCTGTACTCCTGACTGTCTGGCTATAAATTGGGATTCTCATGACCCTCCTCCTCAGGTTTTATTAATTTGCTAAAGTGGTTCACAGAATTCAGGGAAACATATTTACCCATTTATCGTAAAGGGTTTTATAAAGGATACAGAAGAAGAGTCAGATGGAGAGATGCCTAGGGCAAGGCATGTGGGAAGGGGTGCTCTGCTCCAGGCACCTTTATGTGGTCAGCTCTCCAGTGGCTCCCTGAACCCACTGCTCCTGGGTTTTTAATGGAGGCTTCATTACATAGGCATGATTGATGATATCACTGGCCATTGGTGATTGACTCAACCGTTAGCCCCCTCCCCTCCTGAGAGGTCAAATGGTGGAACTTAACGTTCCAACCCTCTAATTACAGGATTGGTTCCCCTGGCAAACCAACAGAGATAGGGTTTTGCCATGCTGCCCAGGCTGGTCTCAAACTCCTGAGCTCAAGCGATCCTTCAGCCCCGGCTTCCCAAAGTGCTGGGATTATAGACATGAGCCACTGTGCTCGGCCATCTTCTCCTTTTTATAACAGTCCAATTCCCTAAGATAAACCCATGATTAAGTTTCTAGTTTCAATATCTTACAACCAAATAAATGTAGTAGTTAAGAGTTCTGACTTTAATGTCAGATAGACCAGAGCTCATATACAGAGTACCCACTGAGAAGTTACTTACTTTCTTCAGCTTCCTTATATGTAAATTCACAGATTTGTAAAGAGGATTAAGTGAGATAAAATATGTAATGTGCTTAGCACAGTGCCTGGCCCAGAGTCAGTGTGCAGGAAATGTTAGAGCTCATTAATATGTATTATAATCAAATAAAATATGAGGAGACTGAAAAAGAATAAAATCACCCATAGTTCCACCACCTGAACTGATTTTGAACTATTTTCTTTTTGTCTTTTATCTGTGTGTATGAGAAAGAAATGTTATATATGATTCTGAGAGGCAGTCCTGGTAGTTAGAATGCCCTTTGTTTGCGAAGTCATCATAGGTGGTGGGGATAAAATCTGGAGGTGGAAGCTGGGGTGTGTGAGTGCAGAACTGCTCTGCATAATGAAGGGAAAAGGCAAATGAGATTCCCTAAGGGAGAAATAGTTTAATCCCTGGGTTAGATCTTTTAAGCACTCCCTAAAGACAGAGAAGGAAGCCATTAAATGTTCTGAGTCTTAGAACTACCCCTGTTAGACTAGATCACCTTTGTAATATCTTTTCTACCAGTTCCCAATTTGCTGAGAGTACTAAGTCCCTGAGAACTGAGCCTGAGACACTTGTGCCGAGAGCCCTTTATCAATCCTTCTATCTCCTTCAAGTCATTCTTTTCTGACCCATTCCTCCTAGGCAGCCATGGTGGTCTCTTCCATGTTTCCCTATCTCAGGTCAGGCTCTTTTGAAAGTGGGCGTACACATGACCATCTTAAATCACATTAGTCAGTAGTTCTGCGGATACCTTATTAGTAGGGAATCTGGATCAGGAAGATTGCTTTCCTATGGGCTTGGGTAAAAGCCACTAGAACCCAAGGAGACAATAATTGTCCAAACTGATTTACAAACAAAAGCTAATGTTACTGAGTGGTAACACAGGGAAAAAATTTATTTACTACTAACATCTAGGAGCCAATATTTTAATTTAATAATTTACTTTTCTTTATTTCTATTCACAAGTTGAATATTTTAGATTGGTTTGAAAGTTATCACTTCTCTATGCTGTTCTCTCTCAGCCTCTATTTCTATTTGATAAGCAATTTGAGATTATTAATGCAATTTATGAACCTATGGAAGAAGAATGTGAATGGAAACCAGATGAAGAAGACAAGATTTCGGAGCAGTTGAAAGAAAAGGCCAAGATTGAAGAAGAGAAGAAAGATGAAGAAAAAGAAGAGCCCATAGGAATTCCTGAATTTTGGTTAACTATTTTTAAGAATGTTGACTTGCTCAGTGATATGCTTCAGGAACATGATGAACCTATTCTGAAGCACTTGAAATATATTAAAATGAAGTTCTCGGATGCTGACCAGTCTATGAGTTTTGTCTTAGAATTTCACTTTGAACCCAGTGAATATTTTACAAATGAAGTGCCAACAAAGACATATAGGATGAGGTCAGAACCAGATGATTCTGATCCCTTTTCTTTTGATGGACCAGAAATTATGGGTTGTACAGGGTGCCAGATAGATTGGAAAAAAGGAAAGAATGTCACTTTGAGAACCATTAAGAAGAAGCAGAAACACAAGGGACGTGGGACAGTTTGTACTGTGACTAAAACAGTTTCCAATGACTCTTGCTTTAATTTTTTTGCCCCTACTGAAGTTCCTGAGAGTGGAGATCTGGATGATGATGCTGAAGCTATCCATGCTGCAGACTTCAAAATTGGTCACTTTTTACCTGAGCGCATAATCCCAAGATCAGTGTTATATTTTACTGGAGAAGTTATTGAAGATGATGATGATGATTATGATGATGAAGGCAAACAAGCAGATGAGGAAGGGGAAAAAGGAGGAGATGAGGAAAATAATCCAGACTATGAACCAAAGAAAGATCAAAACCTAGCAGAGTGCAAGCAGTAGTGAAGCAGGATGTATGTGGCCTTGAGGATAACCTGCACTGTAATAGCCTGAACACAACTCTTATTTACTTACAGGCTTACGCTTTTGTATTTTCTTGGTAGACTAGGTCATTTTTTTTAAAGGACAGGAAACTGATATTTTAAAGACCAATTTGTCCTACGTAGAATTTTAACTAGTTTTTCCGCCAGATATGTTGAATGCACAAATTCTGTCACGCATGTTCATTCATTGCTACGTAATTTGGTTCTTCTGGAGCATTTTCATGTAGCTCTTGGAGTACAACTGTGAAAATTAACAACTGCTAAAGGAAACACTTTTTTTCGCAATTTTTTCCTTAAAGAACCAAAGTATTTTTTTCAGCTGGTTGTTGAATAGGGTTAAGTCCGCTTGGATTAGTTGTGCCTTTCATTAATTTGTTACAGAAATGCAGTGACTTATATTAAGACAATTCATTGTTTAAAAATAAAATTGACAAGACAACTATATGGTTAAGAATTTCCAGTATGACCACATCCAATAACTGTATTAGATTGTTAATGGATTATTGTGTTATAGGTGACACAGTTAACTGTAAAGTAACCTGACTCAGGATAGTTACTGGTACCACAGTGAGGTGAATAAAACAGGATTTTCAGAAGTTAGCCCTAATTTAACTGTACTTTTAAATTTAACCTCCATTAACTAAGCATCTTTTCTTTGTGGTAGAGTCTACTTTCTGCTTCCCTGGAAAGGATGAATTTACATAATTTGACAGGCCTATTTTCAAGTTATTTGCTATTTGTTTGCTTGTTTTTGCTTTTGCAGCCTAAAATAAAAATTTCAAATACAATTTTGTTCTTACAAGATAATGTCTCAATTTTGTACCAATTCAGGTAGAAGCAGAGGCCTAGCTTGAATTAAGGGTTATACTCAGTTTTTACCACATTATTGAAGAAAAGGGGAAAAAAAAAGCTTTGGAAAGACATACTATACTAATAAGCAATTGTGGAAGAGGAAGAGGAAGAAGAAGAAAGAAGAAGGAGGAGGAAGAGGAGAAGGAGAAGGAGAAGGAGGAGGAAGAGGAGGAGGAGGAGGAGGGGAAGATCTTAAGTGATTTGATGCTTTTTGTAAAACAAAAATTATTCTTTGGGTTAGAGCTAGAATAAAAGGCCCCAAGCTTCTGTGGTTTATTCTAATTCTTATTGCTTAAAGCATGAGTATGTCACTTACCCATGCTTCTTTTACTATGTATTAAAATGTGTAGTACTGTTTACCTAACTACCTCATGGATGTGTTAAGGCATGTTGAGTTAAATCTCATAAAATGTTTCTCAATCTCGTTAAAAGCTCAAAATTTGGGGCCTATTTGTAATGCCAGTGTGACACTCAGCATTTTGTTCACACCACAGTTTGATAACTAAATTGGAAAACAAAGGTTAAGTACCTCTGTTCTGGACCTGGGCAGGCAACACTCTTTTAGATCTTTGTGTGGCTCCGATTTTTACAGAAGTGGATGGATGCACTATTTCACAAAGTCCAAGAATTTTTTTCAGGTGTTTTTGCTGACTGTATAGTAGTAAATACTACGGGGATAGCACTATAGTATTGTAGTCATGAGACTAAAGTGGAAATAAGACTGTTTTTGACAAAAGATGCCATTAAATTTCAGACTGTAGGGCCACATTTACAATACCTCAGGCTAATTACTGTTAAATTTGGGGTTGAACCTTTTTTTGATGACAGCGAGGGTGGACTATTGGGTTGTCATTTAGAGGAAGGTCTAGATTTCCTGCTGTTAATAAAATTACATTGAATTCATTTTTAGAGGTGATGAAAACTTCCTTTCTGAGAAGTTAGTGTTAAGGTCTTGGAATGTGAACACATTGTTTGTAGTGCTATCCATTCCTC
>NW_012100654.1:6245930-6384702 GCF_000951045.1 Mandrillus leucophaeus | reverse complement strand
GATGTGGTTTGCAGAAGAATTTTCTTTATAAAATTGAGGTTTCAAGGATGTCAGTGTTTATGCCATTTTTCCAGTTCCAAAATGATTCCATTTCATACTAGAAATTTGAAGTATGTAACTTGAAATCCTTAATAAAATTTGAATTTAATTATATAAAAAAAGAAAGTTATCACTTCTTCATTAAGTGAATCTGGATCCTAAAGATTGAAGATTCTGTTTGTTGCCAGAATCATAACTTGATTAGAAAGATTAAGAGGTAAAAAGAATGAAATGGAATAGGCCCTCTCTATTTCTATGGCTAACGTTTGGGAAAAATTTTTTTATAGAAACAGAAGCTTCTTCATTAGCCACCTATTGATAGATTTTAGGCTGTGTCTAATTCACAGTGATTACCCCTCACTAGAACCATTTTATGGCCTTTTGGCTTAACTAGCCACTCAGTTTGATAGAGATTGTTAGGAATGGGGGAAAACAAATTTGGAAATCTTAGATAAAAATCACTTGAGAAGATGTTAGAGAATGTCCTACAAATAAATACTACATGTAAATATTCTATTAAGCATTTGGTAGAGAGTTGGCCAAGATGACCCCTAGCAGGTGCACAAACTAAATTGGGGTGGGGATGGGAGTAAGGACAGGTAAGATTTGGAAGCAGCAAGAGCTTCCCAGGCAAAGTCAGGACCTTTTGGGGAATGCAGCTGGAAAAAGGGGCAGTGTAAGAGGAAAAGAGCTCAGCACTACAAGTCCAGAGTGTTAAGCCCAAAGAGTCCAAAAGCTGAGGTTCTGGCTTTGCCAAGATACCAACATGGAAGGTAGGAGTGCATAGAGACGACTGGGGAATCCCAGGTAACCAAAAGATTCAGGCTCAGAGGAGCCATTAGGGCTTCAAGAGAAGCTTTCCTTGTACACATTTCAGGATTATTTGGCTCCTATACTAACTAGTACTTTTTAGCTTCAAGTAAAAAACAATCTAATAAAAAATGTGGCTTAAGTAAAATGGAAATGCGCCTTTCTCTCAAGCAACGTAAAGTTGAGCAGTCGTTAGTCCACAGCTCGTATAGAAGCACCACAATGTCAGTGAATCCCACCCTTATTCTTTCAGATGCCAACATCCTTAGCATCTAGTTTCCATCTTCAGTATTGCTTCATGGTTAGTCACAGTTAGTTACTGTAGCTCCAACCATCACATCCACCATACAGGGAGGAGGAAGGAGGAAGAGAGGAAAACAAACATACACGTATCACCTAAGTCAGCCAGTCCCCTTTAAAGAGCATTCTCTTCAGTACTCCACCCTGTGATTTCTGCTTACATCCTTTCACCAAATCTGTTTGATATGACCAATCCTAACTAAAAAAGCAGCTGTGGAAAGACAGTTTTTAAACTTAGCACTGAGTTGCTGTCAATAAAATTGGAGTTCTCTTAGTAAGATAAAAGGGAATAATGAACATTAAATAGCAATTAGAAATCTCTGCCACAACCTCCTAACCAAAGAATGGCTGAAAACTTATTTCCAACTCCCAGTTATGTGTTGGGTGAGGCTCTGGATGTATTGATGTTCTTGGGATGCTTTTTCATTGATTCCAGGGCAAGGCAGTTTATGGACAGCTTATTCCAACACTGGGTTTGAACTAAGTTGAATTATGGAAAAATAATGATAATAAAAAGGGAATGCCTACAGGAACAGTCTAAAGGAAGTGAACTAATATGATTTGACTCTTGTCCCCACCCAAATCTCATTTTGTAGCTCCCACGTGTTGTGGGAGAAACCTGGTGGGAGATAATTGAATCATGGGGGTGGGTCTGTTCCATGCTATTCTCATGATGGTGAATAAGTCTTATGAGATCTGATGGTTTTAAAAACGGGAGTTTCCCTGCACAAGCTCTCTCTTTGCCTGCTGCCATCCTTGTAAGATATGACTTGCTTCTCCTTGCCTTCCACCATGATTGTGAGGCTTCCCCAGCCATGTGGAGCTGCAAGACCATTAAACCTCTTTCCTTTGTAAATTGCCCAGTCTCAGGTATGTCTTTATCAGCAGCATGAAAGCAGACTAATACATGCATCCTCATAATGGTTACAGTGTTGGGTGAGGTGATGGGATCATGACTTTTCTATTTTTCTGTTATGCATTTGTATTATTTCAAATGTTCTTGTATTCTTTTAATTTCCTATTGAATTCTTTTTTCTATTTTAAGACTCCCTGGAGAAGGAAGGCATTTGGGCCAGCCTACTTAAAGTGAGACATATGCCCAATGTGCAAATTAAGCCAAAAGGCCATAAAATGTGTTTAGGAAACAAACCAGGGCATGTGAGATTGCACTTGCATAAACATGTTGTATGTGTGTAATATTGATCTCCATCTCACAGGGGAGCAATAATGAGCTGGCAAAGGCTCCTGGGAGAGAAAATTAGAGGATGAGAAAGCTACTCCATGAAAGTTATTGAAGGGTAGGTGGCATGTTTGGAGGCCTTTGGTAGAAAGACCTGGGTTCTAGGCCTTTTCCCATTCTTCCCCTTAAACAGCTGCATGATACTGGGGAAATTAACCTATTTAGTCTTGGATTTTTAACCTATAAAATGGGAAAAGAGAACAAGATGATAATTAAAATCCTTTGAAATATAAATAATTTTATTTTCCATAATTGCTGAGCCAAAAGAGAAAATGATGAAATATTTTGGGAAGTGAGGCTAAGGGGGAATGAAAACAGACAAGTAGCCTAACATATGAAGAGGTTTCACCAAGAGTAAGAAACTTAGAATAACATGAAAGTAAGAAAACCATTTGGGGGCAATTTTAAGTGCATAGTAGCTATGTGCAACCTCTTTAGATTGGGAGAATCACCCAATTGATGAATCGAACTCTGTTGTTGAATTGAACATCCTGATGGCAGTTCTAGCACCAGGAGGGGATTCCTCATGTGCATCTGGTTGTAGCCACCCAATTAAAATTCCCACAAAAAGGAATTAATTTTATAACTATCTAAGTCAGTGAAATGGACTAATTTCCATTAGGAAGATTTCTAACGCAATTATTTTTAAATAGCATTAATTCCACAATTCTTTTAACCTTGCCATATAGCTTTCCCTAATGCCTGTTCCTCCAACCCCAAGTCCTTTAATTTTTAAACCTCTACAAGTCTTTCCCTCTTTAAATTTAGGAACATCCCCTGATCAATTTATCTTCCTTTTCAAATTGCTTTTTAATTGAACTATATGTACTTTTAAGTGGAAAATTCAGTGTGTGTGTGTATCTGTGTGTAGGCACACATGCCCGTGCAAGAGACTGCTATGGTTCTTCTCAAACATTTTTCTGGAAAATATCTTATAATATAACATACTGCTCTAATGAGATAGTTTTTTCAAATGCAAATAATGCCCCAAATTCCATAGAAGAAATGGAGTTTCTTTCCCTGCACTATCAGACTAATTAAAATTATTTTGTTACATTAGCTCTTCCTTGAGCACAACCTTGCTCATTTATCCTGCCTTCAGCAGCTTGAGGATAAGGAGATAAGTCTGTTTCCTGGGTTGGTGGGTAAGCCAATGAGCAGAATGTTAAGGAAGAGGAAGAAGAATAGTGGAGATTTAGCCCAAATTCAGTGGAAATTCAGGCTTCTTTCCTTCTACTGTGGCCTCAATGCATCCTCTACTCTTTGAACTCTGTAAGCCTCAGCCTTCACATTTCTTTGATAAATTCAGGATTCTAAAACTTCTGGTCCAAGTTCCTGTTTTCGTTTTCAGCAAATGGCACTCGCATAATTCCTCACAAGTCTGCTCTTTCAAAGTCTTCCTTCACTGTAACATAGAGAGAGAAAACTGTTCCCATCCTTCTTCCCTTATTTTATCCTGTTTATCCAGAGAAATAGGTATCTCTTTGTCTATAGTTAATTCTTGCAATTGATACTCCTCCAAAATCCTGGGAGAACTTATCTCTAGATAAACCTGAATGAGTTGGGCTATCTAGCTCTTCCTTCAAGGCCAGATTAGGTACATAATTGGAGACGAAAAACAAAACAAAACAAACAAACAAAAACCCTGAAACAAAAATAAGCAGTCTAGGTATTTACTAAAGTTTCTTAAGGAGATGGGGAAGGAATATATAAAACTTCTTGAAATATATTGTTGATTTTCCTTTCTAAATCCCACTTCCTTGCCTGTATCTCCTCCCTCTACTTCCCACTACCCAGTCTTTCCTTCTGGAAGTGAAATTAATTATCTGAAGCCATTTGGCTGCTCTCACGTTTTCTAGTGATCCTCTCTCCTCCTCATTACATGGCACAACTAAGGCTCAACAATTAGCTGCCCAAGAAAATTTTATTTTTCTTTAGAGCTCAGGGGATTGGGTGATACACATCATTCAACATTATAGAATAAGGATAAGAATTATACTTCATAGAGTTGTTGTGAGAATTAAGTGAGATAATATAAGCCAAATTTTTAGAATAGTGACTGGCACTAGGTAATAACTCAATACATTTTAGTTCCTATCATTTTTAGCTATTTTTTCCCAGCACATAACAATTACGTTTGCTTCTCTAGCAGTTTTTATTTTGCATTTGCTCATGTTCTCTGCCCAAAACAACCTACATTTTTGGATCATTTCCAACTATTATTTTCTTTTTTTAAAAAATGCTAAGCTTCTTGAAAAGATAAGCTATGCTTTATGCCTATTACCTCCTCAAGTCTCTGATTTCTAAGAGTTCAAAGAAGTGAAAAGAACATGAAAAGGATGTAAGGACACATTCCAATACAAACTATAGCTTTACAGTGCTCTGTTATTACCAGAAGGATGATGAAAAGCAGGGAATATCGGGCTATGTGGAGTGGGCCAGAAAGACTTTTGCAGAGTTTGGAACAAGAGGAAAATAATTTTTGGCATAGAATGGGGAAAGGCATTCAGATGGGCAAGAACTGTGGTTTGGAGCAAAAATGTAGAAATGTGTTCAGAGAACAGGAAGAGTTTTAAAACAAAGCATAATGTCTGAAATAGAGCAATGAAATGTGAAGTTATTGAACAGTACTATTTATGATAAATAAAGAGGTAACTGGTAGAGAGCTTAAAGTGAATGTAAAAGTGTCTAGATTTAATGAAGGCAGTAAGTAATATTATGCAATTCAGGCTTATAATAATAATTATTATTTTATTATATTATTATTATTATTATTATTTTGAGACAGAGTCTCACTTTGTCACCCACGTTGGAGTGCAGTGGCATGATCTCAGCTCACTGCAGCCTCAGCCTCCCAGGTTCAAGTGATTCTCCTGCCTCAGCCAACCAAGTAACTGGGACTCCAGGCACAGGCCACTAAGCCTGGCTAACTTTTATTTGTATTTTTTTGTTGAAACGGGGTTTCATCATGTTGCCCAGGTTGGTTTCGAACTCCTGAGCTCAAGTGATCCATCCACCTCGGCCACCCGATGTGCTAGGATTATAGGTGTGAACCACTGCACCCGGCTAGGCTTATAATTATTAATAATGACCATGTCGGTCTTATTTTTAGAGGGCTTACTACTATGTGCAAAACATGTGCAAGAACCTCCTGAGTGGTTTTCCTGCATTTCCTCTTGTTCTGCTAATTCTTTCCTCAACATAACAGCCACAGTAATTTTTAAAAATGCAAATCTGATCATGTTATTGACTCCTCCACATCTTTCTTAAATCTTTCACCAGCTTCCCTTTCCTCTTAAGATAAAGACCAAAATCCTAACACATCCTTCTAGGCCCTACTGTATCTGACTCCAGCCTCTTCAGCTTCAATTCTTGTTCTCTTTTTGTCCCTTAAAACAAGCACTGCTGTCTCTTGGCTTGGTGCTTCACACGTGTTCTTTCTTTCTTTCTTTTATTATTATACTGTAAGTTCTAGGGTACATGTGCACAATGTGCAGGTTTGTTACATATGTATACATGTGCCATGTTGGTGTGCTGCACCCATTAACTCATCATTTACATTAGGTGTATCTCCTAATGCTATCCCTCCCCCTCCACTCCTCCCCACAATAGGCCCCGATGTGTGATCTTTCTTAATCCTGGACAGCTCCTGCCTACACCTCTGGGTCTGATTTACACTGCCTCATCCTCCACATCTCCGAGAAACTTTGTCAGGGTAAGCCTAGGCAACCTCTCCTATCAATTCCTTTACAGTGTGGACAGCTGTGGGGGTACACCAAGTGGATGTCCCTTCAAGATCTTGCCATTCAGCTGAAAGGAGTGCAGATGACTAACTGCCTTCAGCTGTTAGTGTCTCAGGGCCTGCCTTAGCCACACTTTTCTGGAGAAGCCCCAGTGTCGTGACTGGACGTAGTAAGGGGACTAGCATCTGATCATTTCTATCCAATCTGGGATTCCTCTATCAGGCAATCTTTGTTTCCAAGTCTCTCTTGAATTGGCCAAGACTTTGACAGAAGAGCATTGCAGTCTGACACTCTTCCTGCCCAGTCCTGCTTCTTCCACCCTTCATTTTTCTCTAACATTAACCCCCGATGAACCTTGTATGCTTCTGACTCTTTCTCTGAATCTACTCTCTGCAGAACTCAATGACACATAGCATTTACCATTATTTCAATCTATAATTTTATTTATGTAATACTTAGTTAATATAGACACTACACTGCAAATTTATGAGAGGAGAAGCCACATCTACAACTCAAAGCTGTATCCTTAGTTATCTTCTAAAATGCTCAATATATAGGATATCTCAAAAAATATTTGTGGAAAAAAGTGAAGAACTTTTACATGAGCTATCTCAATAATTCTTTGAGAAATATACTATCACTGCACCCTTTTACAGGTGGGGAAACTGAAGGAGAGAGATTAACTTGTCCAAATTTGAATCCAAGTGTGTCTGATTTCCAAGATCTTCTTCTGAATCTCTATTTAATTTTCTTCCTGAGCAGATGAACAAGAAGTTCAGAATGGCTCATCAGCTAGGACCCTTGGGTTTTTACATTGCTAGGTTTTTCTTTTATCAAACATTGTGAGTTTGATTTGGAAAAGGATCTTAATTCATTTCTGTATTTCTAATAATGCCTGGCACATAAAAGTGCTTGCTCAGTGTGTAGTGAACTGGATGAGCAGTGGAGGACGGGAATGATGCTTGAAATAGATGGTTTTTGCTGGTCTCTACAGACTCTACTGCTTCTCAAGAGAAACCGATGTCCAGGACAGCTGGAGCACAGCTTTATTTGATAACAGCTCCTCTCCTCCATATCTAAGGCTATATGGCAGGGTTCTCTGTAAAGAATTTCCATTTGTGCTGAAAAAAGCAGTAAGTGGACCTGAGAACCAATCGTTTTCCTCTTGCCTTCAGAGTTATGATGCACTTGATGCAGCTGGGAATGAATTATTGCAGCAGAGCTTGGAAGGAACGTTAAAGAAAGATTTAGCCTATTTATTTTGTAAAGGGAAGGAATTGAGGTCCAGAGATATAAAGCAAGCCAAAATGGACCTGGAACGAGATCTCATGTCTCTCCTTTGCAGACTTCCAGCCTACAAAAGAAATTAAGAATCTTCATTTTACTTCCTAGCTGTGAGGCTAAACTTTGCCTCAGAGAGAGTCATGCAGCCACCTTTTGCTGGGATGTGACCCAGGGAAAGAGGTATGGACTGTGGCAGGCACAGAAGATTCTAGAATCACAGTACTGTGCAAGAATCAGTATTTCCTAGACAAGCACAACTTCTGACAATAAGATATACTCACTGGAAAGAGAAGTATAATTGCTTGACTAGAGGTACCTAACCTAGTTTGGATTTTATTGTTGGAAAGTCTGATCAAATTTGAGTTTTTCTGTATGACTTTCTCAAATCTTTAGTGGTTCTAGCCTAACGCAATCACTGCTCTCTTCCAAGGAGCTCTTACCACTGCTGTGACATTGAGTCTCTTTCTTTGTGAATATTTGTACCTTCCTGGTGTTATTTTTATCTTATAAATTTAAAAGGAAGCCAAAATAGGCATATGTCCTGCCAGAGGTCATGCCACTTCAATATTAGGACCAGTCTCTCTTCATTTATGAGGGTAAAGGCAATTCTCAGGCTGGGAGAGATGGACCAGACAGCCCCAGTTCTCTCCTGGCCGCTGGTCCTCCCTGGTACCCATCAGCCTGCCAGGAGCTGGTACTGCAACTCTGTCTTAGTGCCCATCATTCTCCTGGTTGGCTGGGAGGACCTGCTGGGTTTAGAGAGGGTCAGGGCACAATGCCAGGCAAGATGAGAGGCCACAGAGAAGAAGTGAAGAAAAAAAATCCTGGCAAAATGCATCAAAACAGTACTGAAAGTAAACCTTGGTGTGGACTGAGGATTGGCAAGAAAGTGAAGTATCCCTGTCCAAGGTCAGAGCAGTGCAAACATTCTCAAGCTGGAAGCTGAAATCAATTTTTCTTCCCTTTCAGTCTGGCAGCTGCACATGGTGGGTACGTCAGAAGCTAGAACACTATCAGCCCTGGCAACAGTAACACTAGGAAAAGGCAAAGGGGCCCACAAAGGACTGGGGCCAAAAGGGGCATTGATCCTTGTTGTTAAGCCCCTTGCTAACAGGGCAGAGCTGGTCCACGGCCTATGAAAGGCATCATGGGAGTATCGATTCTTGTGGGTTCCTATTTTTATCATAATTAGTTTTTCATGAGATTTTTTTTAAAAAAATAATTCTTTAAAATAATTATAAGTCCTCATAGCTAAGGCCATGTTTTGATGAGAGGGGAATAAGAAGAGACTCTTCCTCTATTATGAGGCTTAAAATTCAGGACAGGGAAGCTGCTGCACTTCTGATCAGTCAGTTCTTGCCAAGACCGGTCCAAAGATTTTGGATCAATGGAGGACAGAGGAAGGGAGGTGGGGAATGTAGGGAAATCAAGCTCCTTTTCTGTCTCTTCTGCCACACTGCTCTGTGGAGTGTATAAGGGTGAAGGTAATTTAAGGATGGAAAAGGAAGCAAGGGAAAACACTGTCCAGTGAACAAAAATATCACAGAATAAGAATTTTTAGAGACAGAAGAAAATCCATATTTTGAAAACTTAAATGTGATAGATTCTCACACATTTATAGCTTATATAGATCTGTAAATGAACAAGTAAACTGAGAAGGGAAAGGAGGAGAGAACACATTGTCCAGAACAAGGTCGGCTGTAGGCAGATGACAGCCTCCGCAATGGAGAAGACAGAGGAGATGCAGTGGAGCCTAACAGTCTTCCCTTTGCACATTTCAAGTCAATGAACATTTGTTGAGCGCCTATTAGGTGCCAAGTATTGTGCTGGACCCTGGACATTTAGAAGCTAGTAAGTTATACCATCATAACATTTTAGAGAATAAGGTAGATCTGTTCATAGACAACCTCAAAACAAGGCATAATGTGACAGGTTCAACAGAGGTAGAAGCTGTATGCTACAGGAAGGCAGAAGAGGCTAAGGGTGATTCTATCTAGTAGATCACAGAATCCTTCAAGGAGGACAGGTCATTTGATCTAAAAATTGAAAGATGATTTTCTTTTCTTTTTCTTTGCTCTATACATTGATGTTTTATTTGAATAGGTAAATTCATTAACTTAAGAACATTAAATCCCTTCACTTTGCACTAAAACAACAGCAGCACAATATGTATGATGAATTCCTAGGGATATTATCATTCTGTATCAGAGCTCAGGTTCACATTTGATTGTTCCAATAGCAGTGCAAAGGGTCTTTATTTATTTATTTTTTTTACTTTTACTTTAAGTTCTGGGATACATGTGCAGGTTTGTTATATAGGTGTACATGTGCCATGGTGGTTTGCTGTACCTATCAACCCGTCATCTAGGTTTTAAGCCCCACATGCATGCATTAGGCATTTGTCCTAATGCTCTCCCTCCCCTTGTCCCCCACCCCCCAACAGGCCCCAGTGTGTGATGTTCCCCTCCCTGTGCCCATGTGTTCTCATTGTTCAACTCCCAACATGTGGTGTTTGGTTTTCTGTTCCTGTGTTAGTTTGTGCAAAGGGTCTTATGGAAACAAGAGAATGCAGAGTCCAGAGAAAACCTAACAAGCTACAATAAGAAACAGAAACTTCTCCAGCGAAAATGACAACTCATTATTTAAGAAAAGCAACACTGCCCTTTCCCCAATAATATGCAGCTACTGTATCCTTGTGATTGTAGATCAGATCATATTTATAACCCACTGTTATAGTGAAATTGCTTAAGATCATAGGAAGTATTAAAGTCAGAGACTGGATCACTTCATTCAGGTGTTTTAATTAGAGGTCAGCAAACTTTCTGTAAAAGCCCAGATAGCAAATATTTTCAGCTTTGCAGGCCACACGGTCTTTGTTGCAACTATTTGACTCTGCCATTATAGCATGAAAGCAGCCACAGACAAGATGTAAATGAATGAAAGTGGCTGTGTTCTAATAAAGCTTTATTTACAAAAACAGCTGGATTTGATCCTAGAGCCATAGTGTTCCAAGCCTTGCATTTTTTTTTTTTTTTTTTGAGACGGAGTCTCCCTCTGTCGCCCAGGCTGGAGTGCAGTGGCGTGATCTCGGCTCACTGCAAGGTCTGCCTCCCGGGTTCACGCCATTCTCCTGCCTCAGCCTCCTGAGTAGCTGGGACTACAGGCACCTGCCACCACACCCGGCTAATTTTTTTGTATTTTTAGTAGAGACGGGGTTTCACTATGTTAGCCAGGATGGTCTCGATCTCCTGCCCTCATGATCAGCCCGCCTCAGCCTCCCAAAGTGCTGGGATTACAGGCATGAGCCACTGCGACCGGCCTCAAGCCCGGCTTTTACTAATCACTTTAAAGTGACTCCTCCCCATTCCTGCTACACTCTCACTTCTGCAACATGAAGGGCTGTGGAGGTATCCATTAAGAACGTAGCTCTCCTTTCCAACCCCACATTAGTATTTTCCAATCAATAGTTATTTTCCTTTTTATGTTTAAGAATCAAAACATTCTATCCTGGCTGGGTGTGGTGGCTCACGCCTGTAATCCCAGCACTTTGGGAGGCTGAGGCGGGTGGATCACTTGAGGTTAGGAGTTAGAGACCAGCCTGGCAAACATGGTGAAACCCTGTCTCTACTAAAAATACAAAAATTAGCTGGGCATGGTGGTGCATGCCTGTAATCCCATCTACTTAGGAGACTGAGGCAAGAGAATCACTTGAATCTGGAAGGTGAAGTTTGCAGTGAGCCGAGATCACACCACTGCACTCTAGCCTGGATGACAGAGTGAGACTCTGTTTAAAAAAAAAAAAATTATATCTCTACTCTTTTACATAAATTTATGCCTCCATTTTTTTTTCTACATCTATCCAGGCATATCTCAATCATCATATGGATTAATATTTCCTTATCCTTAGCAACAACTGTGGCTAAGCTGCTCTGGAAACAGAATTTCCAGAGCTCCATTCTGAAATGTCGCACAGATTGCTAGTTGTTTACCTCAATATCTATTCTTCTCTTTCCATAGTTATATAACTCCCAATATTTATCTAGGCACACAGCCACCCAGAATATAGACATTTCCCACTCTCTTTGCAGCTAAGATTAAGTTCTAGCTAATGTGACATAAGCAGAAAGATTGTGCAGCACCTTCCAGGAAACAGTTTGAAAATGCAGGCACTGAGTGCCTTCTGCCCTTCTTCTTTGTCTCTTTCTCCATTATGCAACCTGGAAAAGGGAGGTGATGACTGAGCTCTAGCTGCCATCTTGGACCATGAATATGGACTTTGTCATGAGGATGTCAAAACAGAGCTGGAGGAAGCATTAATATTAAGGACTGTGGATTCTCATACTAGCCCTGGACCACCTTACTTTTGTCTGATAGAAAAATAAACTGCTCTGTTTAATTCACCATTATTTATAGTCATATCTATTCCTAATGAATACATTCAGTTACTTCAAATTTTTTATTTTTATTTTTATTTTTTTTGAGACAGTCTCACTCTGTCGCCCAGGCTAGAGTGCAGTGGTATGATCTTGGCTCACTGCAACCTCTGCCTCCTGGGTTCAAGCAATTCTCCTGCCTCAGCCTGCTGAGTAGCTGGGACTACAGGTGTGTGCCACCACGCCTGGCGGCTAATTTTTGTATTTTTAGTAGACAGGGGGTTTCACCATGTTGGCCAGGTTGGTCTTGAACTTCTGACCTCGTGATCCACCCATCTTGGCCTCCCAAAGTGCTGGGATTACAGGCGTGAGCCACTGCACCTGGCCCTTTAAAATTTTAAATAAGGACTTTTTTTTAAACAAAGGCTGAGATGAGCTTCATTATAGTTCTTAATGACTATTTTAGAAAACAGTAATCATCTTACATTTAAAAATCATTGGATATTTATGTTTGTTAGATGTGGCAGGATGGAGCACAAGAGTTTTCTATCTGAATTTATTGGACTTTTGTACTACAGCTTTAAAATGTTCATTGCTTCTTGTGAATTCAAATAACAAATAGAGGCAACTGAGAAACATTTAATATGTTAAGTAAGCCTAGGATATACAGCCTGCCTGGTTCTCTTAGCAACAGTTGTTAAAGCAACAGGGCAAAGGTTGTGCTGTATAACCAGGTTAACTGGACACTGTCAGGTTGCTGAACAGAGCAGTTCCTCTCAGAAGGGCTGAAGGTGGGCAGGCAACATACATACAAATGCAATTCATTCATTGCCTACTTACACTCTAGGCCTGCAATCATCTGCAGCAATCCCCCTATCCACACCCTACAACCACCAGTCAAGCTTGAACTGTATGGCTAGCTTCTTGTGGATTACAGGTTATGTGATAGCACCAGGAGTTCCCATAGGTAACAGTTTACAGTATTGATTCTTTGGAGAGGAACTTGTCTTTTGGTCACCAATCCCACTGCCTGAGTTTTCACACTGCTGTAGGAGGTCCCTGTGAGGGGAGACCTTACAGAACAATCCTTTCCTGCTCATTACCCCAATACTGGGCAGCATAATTTGTCTTTTTTTCTTTACACTTAGCATGGGCATTCCATGCCATGTTGATTTGTAAGACACAGGACAGATGCAAAAAGGATTACCTACAAGGCTGCACAATGGCCCTGTGTTTCTCTATCTGCTGCTAGCTGGGCAACCTGGAAGCAAAGATTGTTCTTTTCTTGTTGCACTTTACCTTAGAAAATAAAAAGTAATAAACCACAATTCTTTACTTTCATTGCTCAGAAATGCTCTAAGGCAGTGGCCATAAGGTTCCTGAAAGACTTGTCTTTCAAGGGCCCAAGATATCCCAGCCCCTGCTTTTTTGTCTTTCCAGCCTTAGTTCCACATACTCTACACTTCTGTATTCTCTTACTAGAATGAGATGCTACTGCCCTTCATCCTGCTAACAGGCCACACCCAATGCCACATTTTAGTTGGATCTACTATGTGACACCCTATTCCTGGTATCAATTTCAGGTTTAGTTAAGTTCCTTTGGTTGCAAGGAACAGAGACAAATGGGGTGAGGGGGTAGCTATTCTAAGGGTATACTTGAACTATAATCGAGCCTGAAAATCTGGTGAGAGCCAAAGCAATTTAGAAAATAACTGCTTTTTTGAATTTTCTCAGGGACATATGGCTTCTCTAAATAATATCATCTCTGTGACTTTCTTGTTTCTCCGGATTGCTTTCTCTTCATTCATTCACAAATATTTATTGATGTGCAGGATACTGCTCTATGTACCAAGAATGAAGTGTTGAAAAAAATAGACAAAATCATGGAGTTCAGACTTTAACAGATAGAGACAGGCAACGAGCAGATGATAAATATATAATGCAAAGCAGCAATAAATGCTATGGAGAAAAATAAAGCAGGGAAAGAAAATAGGCAATAGCAGGATGCTATTTTAGATAGGATAATCAGAGAAAGTCTCTCCAAGAAGGTAAAATTTGAGCACAGACCTGAATGAATTGAGAGAGGAAGCCACAGGGCTAGGATCTTCCCGGCAGAGGAAGCAGCAAGTGCAAAGACCCTAAGACAAGAATATGCTTGTTGTGCTAGGATCAGCACCAGAATCAGCTGGGGATGGAGTGCTGAAAGTAGAGGGAAAATTCACGGATAATAGAGTCAGAAAGGTATCCGGGGATCTGATTAAGTAAGGCCTTGTAGGGTCTGGTAAGAACAGTCATATGTTAAATTTGAACTATTTATTAGCATGAGGCAGGATTGAAAAATTAAAAGCATGTGATCTGGGACCAGATTCATTTAGGTTAATCTCTTAGTTCTGCCAATTTCTAGCTGTGAGATATTTTGCCTCAGTTTCTTCTTCTGTGAAGTGAGTATATTAATAGCTTCTGTCTCATGGGGTTGTTGAAAGTATTAAATGAGTTACTTACAAATAAAAGCTTGTAGAACAGTGGTTAGAACGCCATGCCTTGTGGGCCAATCCTGTTCACTATTTGTTTTTTATGGCCAGAAGAATGCTAAGAATGTGTGTTTCTTTGTTGTTTTTTTTTTTAAAATTTATAAATGGTTTAAAAATATAAAACTATTTCTTATTTTATTTATTAATTTTTTAAAATCAGGCAGGTTCCCAAGCCAGAATAGGCTCAGAGACTCTCAAAATACTATTTCTCGACTTAGGAAAATTATATCAAATTCAAATTTCAGTGTCCAAAAATAAAAGTTTCTTTTTTATACACAGACATGCTAATTCATTTACATGCTGTTTATGGATGTTTTTATACTATAACAGCAGAGTCGAGTGGTTATGACCAAGGCTGTAAGGCCTACAAAATGTCAGATATTTGCTATCTAGCCATTTTTAGAAAAAGTTTGTTGACCTCTGATACAGAACATCAACAGGTATGAAAACACTCGATACTTGTCAGCTGTAAGCTTTAGTAGATAGTTCAGTTACTGCTCAGTCTCTACTCTTTTCTAAAGGAACATTTCACACAGTCCACACTGGCCTCAAATCTGTGTCATTGCTTTGCATTGTGCTTGCCATGGCTTCCCAATCTCAGCGTGATCTGGCTTCTGTCTCCCTCTCTGATCTCATCTTTCCCTCTTGCTCACTCTGCTCCAGTTGCCCTGGCTGTCTGTCAGTTCTGGGAATCTGCTGAGAATTTCCTTCCTCCGGGTCTTTGCAATTGCTTCTCCTTATATTTGGAACATTCTTTCCCCAGCTATACACAAATCTGAATCTCCATCATTCTTCAGATCTCAGTTTAAATATCACATCTCAGAGAGCCCTTCCCAAACCACCTTATATAAAGTGTCCCTACCCCTTGCTATTTCCTTGTCCAAATTCTTTATTTACTTCATTCATGGCAATAATAATCACCTGTCATTCTTTCATTTATTTATTTGTTTCACTACTTTTTGTCCTCTTTCCCACTAGAATGTTAGTTCCTTGAAAACAGGCACTTTATGTTTTTAATTATTTGTTATAGTATAGTACTGCACTCTATAAGTATTTGTTGGATGAATGAATGATATTTTTGCTTCAACTCTCATGGTGAAGTACACTAATTCTCTTGTTTGTTGATTTGTTTTTCTCATACTGTCATACCAAGGAAAATGATTTATCTTATCTTTTTCTCAAGGCTATGTCACAGGTCACTGGCTGGGCTATTGTTTGGCTGACTTTGGTCAGATAGCCTTCCCTGGTCTAATGAACTATGGCCAGGAGTTGGGAATGAGGTGGCATCACAAGGGACAAACTGGCTCCTTTCAGCGGGACCTATGGACAGACAGCACAAAGTGGGGTACAATCAGGAAACAGCTTTGTACTTTCCCTTTACTGCCTGTACTCTGCAGTTACATCTTCCTCTGCTCTCAGATGAAATCTGGGGTAGAGCTCATATCTTATATGCTTACCATTAGACAATAAAGTCCGTCTCCTCTGGTCACTTGATTTCTTAAAACAGCCTTAGTTCAATAATTAATATATCTAGTCCACTATAATAGTAAAAATTTTGAAATTCATTCAAAGTTACATCTTTTCGTTTTCCCCAATTTGGACCTGCTTCAAGTGGAAGCTTGCTGTGCAGGTGGGTGTGGATGGGAGCACGTGGGTTGTTTCCCTTCCTTCTGCCCCACTCACTAGGCTCTCTCTGGCTCCTTTAATATTGAAGTACAGGAAGGCAGCAGAGGTGTAGGATAGCAAAAGTCTGACTAGCACCACTTTAGTGGTCTTAATTTCCTCTGGCTATGGCAGAGATGCAAGCAAAGCACCTAGTGGTCCTGTTGTGACCTCCTCAAACATTCCCCTGGTGGGTTACTCAACCATACCCTCCTCCCCTACTTGCAACTTCTGTACCCATAGATATTTCTGAGCTTCTTTCTGCTGAAGATTGCCTTATCCCCCTCTAAAAATCCTCCTGGGCACTCTCCTAACCAGTTCCGGGCCAGCAGCCTTTCTTCTGTGTTTCTCACAACTGATCCATGGCACACAAGCACCTTAGCCCTTTTGTTAGCAGTGACCTAGTTACCTACCAACAAGATAATGCTATGTCTTGCTAGCTCAGGTTACTTCAGGCAGCCTTTAACCCTCTAGATTTCTCATGATTGACCTGGAGACACATACTGAATTCTCTGATGCTGTCCTTGGCACTCCTGTCACTGGGCTTGGGGTACTGTGGAGGGCTCCATGTTGGGACAAAGTGGCACAATAGAGAAAGAAAATGACAGTTCCACAATTCACTCTAGAATAAACCTTTTTTTTTTTTTTAATTGCCAAAAACTTCCTCAGCATGTTCAACCTTATTTTTACAGGCAGGGGTTGGGTGAACAATTAATGGTCATAAAGCTGTAAGCCCTGCTCTGAGGAGCTTCACCTCACTTTTGAATAGGGAATGGATTGCAATTCATTATCTTAGGGTTCTCAGTCAAAAAGAGACAGAATCTCTCCTACTCTTTTTTTGAGACAGGGCCTCATTCTGTCACCCAGGCTGGGGTGCAGTAGTGAGATCCTGGCTCACTGCAGCCTCAACTTCCCATACTCAAGTGATCCCCCCACCTCAGCCTCCCAAGTAGCTGGGAGAACAAGCACATGACACTATGCCCAGTTAATTTACTTTTATTTTTAGTAGACACAAGGTCTCACTATGTTGCTCATGCTGGGCTTGAACTCTAGGCTTAAGTGACCCTTCCACCTCAGCTTCCCAAACTGCTGGGGTTACAGGCATAAGCCATCAAGCCTGACTCTTTTTAAACATTCTATTACATGTCTGGTACACTCTGAAACGTTACATATCTCATGCATAAAACACTCATTTTAAATCATGTGTGTAATGGTTTTTATTAATTCTATAGACTGCATTATAGACTTTTCAGTTCTGGAGGGTTTACAAAGGCCCATGGCCAAAAGGTTTTAACTTCATTTATGGACTAACTTTGGGTCTATATCAAAGACATCATGAGAGAAAAAAAAAAAAGACAAAGAAAAGGAAATTTTTGTAATAGGTTTAGGTGTTCTGAGTAGGGTGGTATGGTTTTATTGCATGGTAGATTCTACTTCTATCCCTTGAGGCATCATTTTTGCAACACAGCTTATAAAGGCAGCAGAAGGTAGTTCTGCGTTTATTACTTATGTGTTGGTGGAGTGAGAAAGAACAATTTCTAATTTCTGCCAGTAAAATTCTTTTCTGTTCCTGTCTGTTGAGCTTGTTCTGGCAGTATTCGCATTCTCCCTCCCCCTTTCTCCCCCTAGCCTTAACAGAGATACATTTGTGCTCATGCTGGATTGATGTAGGAAAAGTGAAAAAACTCTTCTTTTTAAAGAATCATTAATTTCTCCTAGAATTCACAAATTACGATTGAGTAGCCTACATGTCTAATTGTCTTCTCTGCTATAAAATAGAGAAAGCTTATGAAGACAGATGAAGAGTTAAACGCTTTGTGGCATTTTATCAACAGCCTGTGTCTCTTTAGCCCTCACTAATTGTTTTTCTCTACTCCTTTATTCATTGACCACTCTTTTCTATGCTTGTCCTTTTTCGAGTGTGGGTGATATTGTTCTGGATCAGAGGAGGTACCTGGTGTATGTTAATAAATAAATGACTGCTTTTCTAGTAGTATCTACCTATAAAAGTTTCCATGGGTACTATAACACTCAATGGGCCTCATGTGAGGGCTGATCAGATATATGGATTTTAGGTCAAGTGGCCATGAAACTGGAGGGATAGTCACAAAGGGGAGGTCTCTTTTCTAGTTGATGCTAGTTGTCTATATACTCAACCTAAACAAAAATAGTTTGATCCACACTTTATCTTCCCAAGGGTGACCTTAACTGGCTAGGAGAAGAATAATGGTAGACTCTTACACACTCTGGCTTAAAAAAAAAAAAACGTAAAAAGAGCATGGGTCATATTTTACATCACTCCTAGTTAATGCCTGAATGAACCGTTGACATAGCTCTTAGGAATTCCACCCACCAACAAAGCTGTTAATATTTAGTTTTCTTCTATAGCAATAAGGAGTTTTGTGGAAGATGATCTTTGGGAGCCCTGGGGCATCCTCATACAGAGACCTGGCTCCCTTACATTAGAGACCATACTCTCTAGTCAGAAAGAGCAGCTGCGGTAGTTCACCATGCATGCCTCTCTCTCCTTTACAAGCTCCTTCTCTACCTTACCTTTTAAAACTTAGTTTTATCTTATCTTAGTACTTATCTGAGTAAAAACTGCCATTTATTGATCTTTTACTATATGCAAGCCACTGTGCTAAGTACTTTACATACATTATCACATTTAATCTTTCAATATTCCATCTTAAGTCCTGAATTATGCTCTTTCTTTTTTCTATTCACTCTGGGGAGCTCATCTGTTCCAAAGGCTTCAGCTATCACCACCATACTTAATCTCAAAATCTGGATATATCTACATCCCCAGGTCCATACCACCAAAAGCTCAGTTGGTGTTTTCCCATGGATGACTTGCCATCACCAGTCTCGACTTCAACATCTCAGAAACTCTTCCTACTCTCCTCTTCTGCCTTATTTTTTGTGTATTAAATTGTCATATTTGCCATAAGTCAGATTTAAGTCTTAGAGTTATTTTAATACATAGGTATCTATATATGATATAGATACATATCTCTCTAAATATATATCTATATGTATGATGTATGTACATATAGATATATGGAGAAAGAAGCAGAGAGAGAGAGAGAGAGAACAAGTCCTGATAATTTTTCTTCCCTCTGTCCCTTCATCACAATGCTACTTCAGGCCTCCTCACCTCACATATGAATTACTTCAACTGACTGTAGGGGCCTCCATGATTCTAGACACTCTGCTCTTTGATGCATTTCACCACCACCCTTGGCTGCTCTTCTGTACACCCTTTGAGGTGTTGCCATTGAGGCCCATTGAGTTGAATCCACATCCTTATTTTGGCTGTATTTATTGAACTCTATCCATGCAAGCAGTTGACCTGGATTGAAACCTATTTTAATCCTCAAGACTGTGCTTGCTTTCCTCAGTGACAACTACTTGTTTCAGAATAAGATGAACATAGGATGAAATTCACAGATGGAAACTCAAACTACATTTGTATAGAGTTTGCCTAATAATAAAATACTACCAGCTTAGGCCAGCATCAGCTCCTGAAGACTGTCTCCTTTGTGCTGGACCCCAGCCATGGCAAATGAAGACATTTCAACACCTCCAGCCAAATTAATCTGCAAAATATGGCTCAATTTTTAATAGCTTTCCATCTGTAGTCCCTTAAAGAAAACTTCAAATTTGAAGAAAACAATAGTAAGATGCCTACAGTTTATTTCAGCCACTGAAATCCTCTACTAAATTTCAAATTCAATCATAGGAGTATTGCCCCTAGTTGTCCTCGGTTTGCACTTTAAGCTGCACCCAAAGTTCCAGCATCAGTTTTTTAATGATTCTAAAAAAGGATGAGATAGCATATGTTCAAGCTGAGCAAGTTACTAGGATGCCAATTGTATGTTTCTGTAAACTTTTGATTGTGAATTTCCTAGGCAAATAGGACTTCTCTGGCTAGTTTTGCTTTTAACTAAGGACATGCCCTTTAGTTCAAATGAATATCAAAGATTATTAGACTCTGATCTGAAGTATTTCTTAAGGGTATTCATAGTGCAGAGACCTGGATTTGTGATCTGGCTGGTAACTTGCTGAATAACCAACAAATGTCTTTTCTCCATCTCAGTTTCCTTCTCTAATAAAGGAAGGCAACAATGGTCTCTTTCCATTCTCCCAGGGGTATCAAAGGATTAAGGATGTTGGTGAACATTATTAAAAGAGAGGTCACATTTAATTAAATGTAAAACTCATAAATATAATCACATCATGGCAATAGCTGAGTTTTATTACAGGTCCATACAATGAACAGTTTTTGTTACTCATTAGTCAGCCTCATTGTTTGTCATGACCACATTGATTTCAGTCCGAAAAGTCAGATTATCAGAAACATAAACATTAAATTTGATTCAAGCTGACAGCACTCATGGCCTTGAAAATCTTTAGGTAGAATCAGAAACTAGGCAGTTGTCAAAATCTGCCTCTGGAATCTTCTACACTTTTCTAAGATTTTAGTGTTTGGGTTCCAGAGGCTGGCTGCTAATAGTAGCAGAAGATACGTCAATCTGATTCCGAAGTCTCCAAGCCATGATGAAAAGCTAAACATCTGTGATGATCACAGTAACTTCTTTCCACTGCCTTCCCAGTAAAAGAATACCACGCATTATACCACAAACTGATACTACTGACAACTCATTCTTTTATTAATTCAGCACCTACTGTGTATAAAACATTCTTTCTAATTATGGGAGGTGGGGAGAAAGTTTCAATGATGAATAAGACCCAATCTCTATCCCAAAGGAATTTATAATCCAACACAAATATGTTGTATTATCAATATCATAATTTATATTTCATATCTAATAATGGAATTATTTGTCTACTTTCTTTCTTTTTATACATCCAATAGTGTAAAAAGCTTCAGATGAGTGGTTTGAAAGCTTAAGTCTTTCAACTGGCTCTGCTATTGACCTGCTTATTTGACTTTGGTAAGTCACTTTACTTATCTGGGTTCCAGTGTTTTTAATCTGTAAATTCTGAGCTTTAAAATTCTACTCACTCCTCTAACATTCATCAGCTATTGTTACAGTACCTACTACATACCTACTACATGCAAGGCAATGGTCAGTTACTTGGGATGCCTTAGTTACTGAAACAGACACATATGCCTGCCCTCCTCCTCCCTCACATTCTATAGGGAAGGAAGACAAATAATGAACAGTAAACACAATAATAAATAAGTAAAATAATTTATCAGAAGGTTACAATCCTATGGAATAATGGGCACAATGTAAGAGGGAATCAGAAGTGTGGGATGGGGCAGAGTTCCAATTTTATACAGAGTGGTCAGCTGGGACTAAGGAGATGTCATTCAAGCAAAGACTTGACAATGCCCTGTCCAGTGCCCTCTAAAAAGTATTTTTTTTTTTTCCTGTATGGTATGAAGGAAAATTATTAAAGAAGTGCTGGAGCAAACACCACAGAAATAGTGTTACCGAATCAAACTGGGCTCTACTCACCCAGCACAGTAAGGCCAAACATTCACACTGAAAGTTTGCAGTGGGAGAAGGGAGGGTGTTTATTTGCAAGGTGCCAAGAAAGGAGAATTGGGCAGCTCACGCTTAAGATCCGACCTTTCTGATACAAGTAAGGGTTTTAAAAAGCAGGGATAAATTTCAGGAAAACAGAAGTTACAGGCAAATTATAAATGGAGGTTATATATTGCTGTGGCTTAAAAAGGTGGCTATCTTGAAGCAGGTGGTTTATAAGTCATAGGTAGAGTTAAAAGTTTCCTGATTTGCAATTGTTTAAAGAAGAGAAGCTGTGTTTTAAAATCTGAGGTCAGCAGAAAGAAAGCGTAGGTCTGGCTCATGGGCATGGCTTCCTCACAGGGTTGTCCAAGGAAGAGAATATAGCCATGGGTTCCTAGTTTGTTTCTGGTTGAACCAGTAAAGCCCCTTCCTCATCCCTCTTTTCCACTTATCAATAGAGACAGAAACTGAAAACCGTCACTTCAGGCTGCTAAAAGCCTAAAATAAAACAAAGCAAAACAGAACAACAACAACAACAACAACAAAATAAGGTGGGTTGGATAAACTTGCACCCCTCAGGAAGAACTTTAGAACAAAGAATGACTGTTCAGTCCTCAGTTTCTCCCTAGCTGAGGTCTATGTGCCAGTGGATTTGTTTGATGGGGGTCCAGGTCTCTAAAAAACAACTCAGGGACATATGTTAAGATGTTATTGCTAGTTTCTATATGGAACCAAACATCTCACAGCTCTAACTTCCCTGGCTATTGTTTTAAGCTACTATTACCTCTTGCTTATCAAATTGCTCATTTACTTTTCAGGACTAGCTAAGTACCTGGAATTTCCCTTGAAGGAACTCAAGATTTTCTTTTATTTCCTCGCTCCCTGGGGAGAGGGTGCTGGGTAGGGGAGAAGCAGGCCCCTAAGAGGAGTCTAGACTCCATCCCAATGGCCCAGCCTTTGTTGCTTTGCTCTTTCCTTTCCTTGCAGTTGAAGCCAGATATAAGACCTAGAACTTCTTTGTCCAATATAGTAGTCATTAGTCATATGTGGCTATTGAGTTCTTAAAATGTGGCTAGTTCAAATTGAGATATTCTGTAAGTGGGAAATACAAACTGGATTTCTAAGAATGTAAATACTTCCTTAATGTTTTTGTATGAATTTCATGTTGTAATGGGAATATTGTGTGCATGTTGGATTAAATAAAATATATTTCTAAATTTAATTTTGTTTTTTACGTTTTTAATGTAGCTACCAGAAATTTTTTTTTTTTTAAATTTCTTGTAGAGACAGGTTCTCACTATGTTGCTCAGGCTAGTCTTGAACTCCTGGCCTCAAGCAATCCTCCTGCCTCAGCCTCCCCAAGTATTGGAATTACAGGCATGAGCCAGTGCACCTGGACTGCTACCAAGAAAATTTAAATATGCACATAACTCACATGATCTTTCTATTGGGTAGCACGTATCTAGAACTTGAAATGGGGGTTTTGCTATTAGCATGTATGTCACTCTTGCCTTGGTAGGTAAGTCATCTCATTTTGCTAGTTGTCTTTCCTTTTGTATTCTTTAGAATTCTTTTCCCTAGGGCCTCTGGGTCAAGGAATGCAAGCATAGGATTCACATTTCTAGAATTCAGGATACTTTCGTGCTATCATCAGCATATAATTTGGGAGAGGTAGAAGAGGAAAAGATATTTAGGTCCTGGGATAGAATATAAGATTCAAGGGCATGTTTTAGAAAGTATAAGACAGACTATTTTGATTATATTGTTATGCTAATGAGGGTACATTATTTTTATCTTTAGCGTTCATTCTGCACTTAGTGACAGAAAATGTTAGCTGTCATAAGTGGTGAGTGAGAGTAACGCTACTATAAAATAGAAGCCATTTTCCCCACACCATAGCTAGTCATGGAGGTCAACAAACTGTGAAGGGTCAAAGTAAAAATTAGGAGAAATACCTATATAAAATACAGATATCTCTTTTTTAATAGAGTCAGGATATAGCATGGGACCAATTCAACATACAATTCTAAACAATTCCCTTACCAGATTCCTGAATTTCCCTGAACCATGTTTTTTAAGGTAATCAAGGGCCAGAGAGGGTGTTGAAAGATTGTTCAGCTACCTTTCTTTAAGTAAGCAAAGAACTAAATCCTTCAGCTCAAGGAGTTTTTTATTCTCTTTATGATTCCCCAAGGATAGCAATAAATCTTACTGACTGACTAGAGATTCCACAATCTCCCTTAGAAGCCCATTTCAGTATTTTATCCCTCATCAGTAAAGAAAGCATTGCTGGTGTACAACCAAATATAATATTCTTCATTCTAAGTTAATCTTCCATTCTCTTTTTTCCTCTCCTCTCCTCGTTTTTGTCTTCTCCCCTCCCCTCCTTTTCCCTCCCCTCCCCTCCCCTCCTCTCTTCTCTTCTCTTCTTCTTTATCCTTCCTTCCCTTTTCCCTCCTTCCCTCCCTCCTTCCTTCCTCCCTCCCTCCCTTCCTTCCTTCCTTCCTTCCTTCCTTCCTTCCTTCTTCTTTCTTTCTTTCTTTCTTTCTTTCTTTCTTTCTTTCTTTCTTTCTTTCTTTCTTTCTTTCTTTCTTTCTTTCCTCTCTTTCTCTCTCTCTCTTTTTCCTTGTCTTCTCTTTTCTTCCTTTCTTCTCTCTCTTTTCCATGGAGAACAACTGATAAGCACTAGCTTCTCAAAAATTTTTAAAGTACATAAGCAGTTTAAATGCAATTCATCTTTCTCTTCTTCTTTTCCCCAAAACATTAGTTGCAAAGCTCTACACAGTTGCACAGTATTGCTCCCTACCTTATATTTATGTGTGTGTTTCTGTTTATAAATCAACTACCTGGAGTTTTCTTTGACTTTCATCCTGTTTTATTTTCTCACTTATCAAGGTTACTATCAATGTTTTTTCTTTCACTTTATCTTACCAAATAGATGTGTTCCTGGACCTATAATATCAGAATGTCATAAACCATGGCACTACTAAAATATATGTTCCAATAAGGAACCAACAGAAATCAGGTTTCACTGAAGAACATAGAAGTGAAAAGCACAAAGAATATGGGATTGAGAGGAAATCTATAATTGAAAACCAGACAAGAGCCACTCACCACAGAACATCAGGGAAGATGAAAAGATAGAATTTACTGAAAATAAAATAATTCCTACGTATCTGGAATTAAGTTATATAATCTGGATAATCTCAAATAATAGGCTATTTAGAAGGCCCCTTCCCCTCCAGTTTAGAACAATTTGGTTTGGGCTTTTTTGTGCAGACCACTTTTCTTTGAGAACAATGGAGATTAAATCTTGTTCAAGTCCCAAAGGTTCTTCTTATCTTTCTTCTTCAACCAGTGCTCCCATTAGTGAGTTATTCAATCTAACTGCTATTGTCTTGCTGGGAACCAAATAAAATTCTAAATGCAGGAAATATGACCAGGTCAGAAGAATAATCACTTCAATAACAATGAAGAATACTCATGAGTCAACTGCTTACTGATGGACCAATCATCCTGGAAAAGTGAGGGTAGAATCATACTGCCTTTTGTGACTGTGTGAGTGGGAAAGGACAATTCCTAGAAAGATAGATGGTAACTACAGGTGTCTGATACAATTACAACTATCTAGTTTCTTCTCTGTGTCTTTCACTGGTCTGTGAGTTCCTTGAGAGTAGTGATGGTGTCTCATTCATCTTGGGATCTCCAGCTCTCACATCAGGGCTCAAGACAAAGTAGGTATTCCATAAATAGTTGATTTTTGAATAAATAAATCTATGAATGAATGACTCAAGTTATCTATCCATGAAGAACAACAAGTGGCAATGCCAACATTTCAAAGTAAAATTATTTATTTCTTTAAAATGCCTTATTAGTAATCTAGTTTATGAATAATTCCACTCTACACTGATGAAAAATTAGTAGAGTCCCTTTATTTTATATAAATTAGTTTGGAAAATAAATAACATGTAAAAAGAATTTTATATATATGTATATGTACATAGATGTATGTAGATGTATTTGTATCTGTCTGTCTGTCTGATAGTACATGGAAATGAAAATCAAGGTGATCACCAAGGAGAGTAGCAAGTGAATATTGAATCTGATTTTAATTGAGTGGTGGTCATGAATTGATGGGGAGATGCTGAGAGCCACCCAGGCAAAGGGAAAGATCATAAACAAATGAACAAAAATGAGAATGATCAAGAGTTGAGAGAAAAATGATAAGGCTACCAATTTGGTTTGTAGTAATATTTCTTGGTACTAGAGTAGCAGAAATATTAATACACATGCGTATCTATCCATTTCTTTCTTTTTGAGCCAATATGAAGTTGGAAGGAATTAGATTCTTAAGCAAAAGAATGACATGATGAAAAGGTTGTTTTGAAAGTTGTGCCCAGAAGAACTGGATGCCAGAGGAAGAAAGTTCAGTTGGGAAGATATCATGATGCTGACAATGAAGCGACTAGGGCCTCCATGAGAATAATGCCTATGGGATTAGATAGGAAGAGGGATACAATGAGGATATATGTATCCTCTCTTTTTCCTCATTCAAAATCTCCAAGTTAATTTTTACTTTTTGTTGTTCCATGTATACCTCATGGCACAAAGTTCTATGGTTTGTTCTATGAATGTCTACCTACCTCTAGGCCTCAACACTGTCTTTGGGACTTTCTTCTGAGAGGGTCTTTAGAATTGCCTTTTCTCTCTCTCTCTTACTGTCACCTTCTTTGAAGGCCAAGAAAAGGAATCTGTTCTCTCCCCAAGAGTTGTCATCCTGCTACCTGCACTAGTGCTGGCTGGCGCTCTACCGTCGAATTTGTCTGAGTCTGGCTTCAAACTGCAACTCATCATCTGCCTCCAATTCCACAGATTTGCCTCTTCCTTCCATCTTTTCTTCATATGTCTGTAATGCTCTTTTGTTTTTGTTTTGTTTTTTGAGACAGGGTCTCATTCTGTCACCCAGGTTGGAGTGCAGTCGTGCAATGACAACTCACTGTGGTCTCGACCTCCCCTGTTTCAGATGATCCTCCCACCCAAGCCTCCGGAGCAGTTGAGACTATAGAGACATGCCACCATGCCTGGCTAATTTTTTATCTTTTGTAGAGATGGGGTTTATCCATGTTGCCCCAGAGTTGGTCTCGAACTCCTGGACTCAAGCAATCCTCCCACCTCGGCCTCCCAAAGTGCTGGGATTACAGGCATGAGCCACCATACCTGGCCCACTCTTTTGGATTCTCCAGGGGTATCCTAGATCAGTGCTTCACAAATTTAAGTTGCATAGGAATCACCTGGGGGTCATTTAAAATGTAGATTCTACTTTAGTAGGTCTGGGCTGCGACCTGGGATTCTGAACTTCTAAAAGCATCCCAGGTGAAGCTGATGCTGCTGATCCATGGATCACACTTTGAGTAGCAGGGTCCTAGTCCTAGAAGACCTGGAGACTCTCTTCTTGCAGGGGTATCCCAGCTCAGGTCTACATAAGCCACCTCATTCTAATGTGGTCACCACTGCATCTGCCTGGCCCAGTTATGCTCCCTTTCACCCTCATTCCTGGATCCCTGAGCTTCCAACTGAGCCTCCCTGGGGACTTAGCATAAATGGAATCAACCTCATATCTGGTCACCAAATTTTAGAGAACCTCACACAGGCCCTTCCTCTCAGCCTCAAGGTTTCTAGAGCAGCTCTCTGTATTCTGCTTTTCTTTTGTAGCTGTTGCCATCCCTGGAGATCTGCCCCAACTTGACCGCAGAGTGGGACACAGACTCCTTAGCTCCCCAGTCACATGGTCTTTTGAAGGGAAGCTCACAGGCTGTATTGGTTTTAAGGATTTTCCTTCAAGTTGTGTTGCCAAAACAATTTTTACTGTATTTATAGTAAAAATTATAAACATAAAGAAGTTACAAAGATTAAGGTTCTTAAAATCCTGGTCCCTGTTTTACACAACTGCAGTTATCTTCCTCTGAGATGGTAAAATAGATGCCTAAAATCTTTTCCTTCTGTTGTGAAAGTTCTACATTCTTCTGGATGCCTTATATCTGCTATCTTACGGTTTCTCCCTGCTTCTCTGGCTTTGTGACCTCACTTCTTGGTTGCTGTCCAGTATCTGACCCAGCCTCCCTATCACCCTCTCACTTCTTGGCTCTTCTGACTCTGAATTTCTACTCTGGTCCTTTTCCTGCTTCAAACTGCCCAACCCACTGTTTTTCCTCCTCAAAGGAGGTGAGGAATCAGGAAACTCTGTTGGCTTGACAGCAGCCTTTTAGATGTTTTAGAGTGCTACCTTGCCAATATTATTTGACTTCAGTTCTGGCTCCTGACTAGTACTTTGGACCTTGCCTGTGTTTATGCTATGCCTTTTTCAACTGCCTGAGCATGCCATGAAATTGATTGTTTTCTGACACTTAATTTGGACTCCTGTCCCTATCCCCATTTTCCAGTTCTACCACAGACCTGTTGTCAAACAAGTTCTTGGCATAGAGCAATCAGGGCTTTCTCACATCTGTATAAGATTTACTACGAACAAGCTGACTGTTCTTGCTCCTCTTTAAAAGAGTTGAAAAATCAAAACCGTGTATTCTATATTCAAAATAAACTGAAAGGAAATATGCATTTCTTTAAAAGTCGACCCAAGTATCTATGAACAGATGAATGGATAAAGAAAATATGGTATATATACACAAAGGAATATTATTCAGCCTTAAAAAAGAAAAAATTCTGTCATTTGCAACAACAAGGATGAACCTGAAGGACATTACGTTGAGTGAAATTACCTAGGCATATAAAGACAAATACTTTGCGATCTCACTTACTATGTGGAATTAAAAGAAAATCAACTCAGAAACAGAGAAAAATGGTGGTTACCAGAGGCTAGGGTTTGGGGGATTGGGGAGATTTTAGTCAAAGGACATAAAATTTCAGTTAGAGAGAAGAAATAAGTTAAAGATATCTATTGTATATCATGGTGACTGTGGTTAATAATAATACACTGCACACTTGAAAACTGCTAAGAATAAATTTTGTGTTCTGACCACAAAAGATACATCTGTAAGGTAATGCATATTTGAACAGCTTGATTTAGCCATTCCACAATGTATACATGCATAGAAGCATCATATTGTATACCATAGATACATGCAATTGTGACTTGTCAATTAAAACATAAATTAAAATGTAAAAAGTTAACTCACAACTCACAGACTGCACTGGCCTATGCATATGCTGTTTCCTCCTAACACTTTCCCCTCTGCGTTTTACATAGCTGATTTCTTCTCATCATTTACATCTCAACTCAAACATCACCTTCCAGACTCCCTGACCCTCTAAGATGTTTCTTCCTTCTTTGTTCCACTATGCTCAGATACTTTATTCTGTTTGTTTTCTGCCTAATCACAAATGGTACTTGTATACTTATTCATATCTTATTTTTATTCATATCTATGTTATTTATTTATTTATTTGAGACAGAGTCTCACTCTGTCGCTCAGACTGGAGTGCAGTGGCACAATCTCGGCTAACTGCAACCTCCGCCTCCTGGGTTCAGGCAATTCTCCTGTCTCAGTCTCCAAAGTAGCTGGGATTACACGCATGTACCACCACACCCAGCTAATTTTTAGTAGAAACAAGGTTTCGCCATGCTGGCCTGGCTGGTCTCGGACTCCTGACCTCAGGTGATCCACTGCCTCAGCCTCTCAAAGTGCTGGGATTACAGGCATGTGCCACACCATACCTGGCTAATTTTTGTATTGTTAGTAGAGATGGGTTTTGCCATGTTGGCCAGGCTGGTCTCAACCTCCTGACCTCAGGTGATCCACTCACCTCGGCCTCCCAAAGTGCTGAGCCTGGCCTCATATCTATTTTATTTTTCATATACTCATTAGGCTATAAATTCTAAAAGGACACAAGAACTATGTTTGGTTAGTTTGATATTAAATAAAGAGCATGCTGATTTAAATAAGTATTTAAATATGCATGGCATGTTGTAGGTGTTCAATAAATATTTGGTAAATGAATGCTTCAGCTGGATCTAACCTTGATAGGAGACAAATATGCCAGCATTGACTCAATAAAACTATGTGATGAAGAGTGTTTTAAGGCTTTTCATTGACGATGAATACTCAAAACTTTGAGTTGAAATAGGCTGAATGGGAAGCCTGTAGAAATACATATATTAGAAACATTTTTATTAACTGTAGTTGGGAGTAAAAGTGCACCCTGGCTGGAGTCATGTGGAGTCTCATAATCCCATAAATCCTAGATAGGTTTCAAGGCTAATCAGCAATCAAGCATGACAGGCCCTTGACCTAGTTTTTGCTGAAATCCCTCCTGAGACCATCGAACCTGATAAATTACTGGATTAGCAGACTAAAGATTAATGGTGCCTTCTGGTTCAGATGGTTTGAAAAGCTGATGTAAGGCATTCATATCCTCTTAGTCTGTCCCTTGAAAGATTTTTTTTTCTGCCCTTAAATATTTTCTGTAGCTCCTGTATATAACTGAAAGGATAACCACCTGTGGATTTTTGTTTTTCTTTCAGTACAGTTAAAAAAGCAGATGTGAGGTCAAGAAGTGGATGGGGAGAAGGACAGCCTGGTATGATCAGGGAATGGCACTCTGCATGAGTTTAGAAAAGTTAAATGTAAGGTTAAACTCCCTGACAAAAGCACCGAAGATAACTAAGAATTTTCCGTCATGGTTGTGAGAAGGAGGACAGTGAAGGCTTTTATGCAACATTCTCAGTCTCTATTCACAGAATAAGGCTCCATTATGCTTAGACTATTTGACTTTATTAAATCTAGGCAAAGCAAGCCTCATGTTAAAGAATAACACATATATGCACGTGGGTAAGTGTAACTGGAAAAGGAGAAGAGGAAGGTCACTGCGTGGACAGCGAAAAACAAGAACAAGGTTCTCCCCCTGGAGTGTGAAATCATTAGAACTTCAAAAGTGCTTGGCAGGACTAAAAGTCAAATATGCGAATACCATATGACTCAGCAATTCTACTTCCAGGTATACACTCGACAGAAAGGCACATATCATATATATATTCACCAAAAAGAAGGTATTTGAATGCGTATAGAAGCACAATTTATAATAACCTCAAATTAGAAACTACCCAAATGTCAAATAACAATAGAAAGGAAAAACAAATTGTGGTATATTCACACCATAAAATACTATCCTGCCATGGAGAATTAAGATATAAAATTGTTCATGACAATATGAAACAAATGCATAAATATACCATTAAGCAAAAGAAAACAGGCACACAGAGTACATACAAAATGATTCAAGTTCTATAAAACATGAATACAGGCAAATGTATGCTATCAGAAATAAGAATTGCAGTTACCCTTGGAGAGGAAAGTAGGGACTACAGGGGGTCACTGGGATTTAGGGTTTCTGGAATGCTGGCAATATTCTTCTTGATCTGGGTATTGGTTAAATGACTGTATTATGTTTTTGAAAATTCATCAAGTTGAATGCTTATATGTGCTTTTCTGTAGGTATATATTATATATTAATTTTTTTAAAAAACCTTCTTTGGGACTAAGGATCCTCTGCTTCCCCAATCATCAAATGAATACTCTCTTTTCTCCCTGTTTTCATTCTTTTTTGTCAGTATCTTGAAAATTTAAAAGAGGAACAGAAGTAGTGATTTAAAATGGTTAAAACCAAATGAAAAGATAACAAAGAAAGTTAAAAGTAAAAAAAGAAGAAAAAGGAATGCAAGAAAGAAAGAAAGAAAAACAAAGGAAGGAAGAAAGGAGAGAGAGAGAGAGATCCCATCAGCCAGTGTCAGCCCTTACCACTCGCTTCTGCTGATAGCTACTAGACCTTCTCTTCGAGAATAGCCATTTTCCCTTGGCCTACCCATAACAGAATAGCCAAGTTCTACACAGTCTAGGGATTTTGTCAGAAAGACATGGCTGAAAGAGGAAGGAGAGATTTTTAAAAAGGGGAGGAAAGGATAAAAAGAAGGAAAGGAAGCCTCCACCTTCAGTGGGGCACTCTATAAATCACCACTTGCAAACTGCTCTGAAAACGTTTTACATTTTCTTGTCACTTAACTTTCAATGACTATTTTGGGAAATATACTCAATAAAAAATATTAGGTTGTAATATTCAAATAAAAACATTTAAACAAGATACAACTTCTTCATTTATTCTTTAATATAAACAAAAACACTAAACTTACTTATTCTTTCAATTCTATGACCAAATTTTATCTTTTATCTATTTCAAACAGTATTTATGTAAGTGAATTGCTTTTGTTCTCAGAAAAGGTTGTTGGTCTGTCTGCAGGAAATGAGACTAAAAATTACTTTCTGACAAGACTCTCTCAAGTGGTTGAAACCTTACCTGGCTTGGATCAGTGAATTAAGCCACAGAATACAGAAAAAAGAGTCAAACATTTCAATCCCAAATATCCTTAATGTATAGCATGATTTGTGATGGCTTTTACTTATTTATGGAATGTCTACAAAATTACTTCTAAATGAAAAAGGTCAATTGACTTTTATCTACACAATGCCAAATCTTCAGAAACATTTTGATCCATTTTCCATCCAGAAAGGAAGTATTAACATATGCATCGTTATTGTTTTCCACTAAGTTGGAAAACAAACTCTCAGAAGTCAAAAGAAGCCTCATGGCCTGCAGTCCTAAGTAGAAGAAACTCCAGTGACCACTTGGTACCAATTCCTCATTTTTATAGATGGGCAGGCAGAGACCACTCAAGGTTACACAGATGGTGACTAGAGCCCAGGCCAATACATTTGTGTCATCCCTGGGTAATATGTGATATATGTTATCTATTACTTTTAAGACTGGTTTCAGTTCAATTTCAGGGCACAGAAGAGACTTAAACTATTTTCAGTTTTTAAACTCTAGCTATTAAACAATGATTATAGAACTGGGAGTGCAAATTGTAGAATAAATGCCCTCCGAAGCCTCTTCTTTAAAAATATATTCCTACAATAAAATTTTCTCCATTCCTCATCCTTTCTTCCATAAAAGATTTCTTCTTTCCTGCCTGTTCCCAATATTACATAGTCTTTCATTATCTGTTTTTATTCACTCAACTCATTCTTTTTATTTCTAGGTTCAATTGGAGGATGATTTTAAATTAATTACATAATGAAAATGTTCACATACAGACCTTTCAGTAGTTTAAATAACCAAGTTATAAGAATATTGAAGTATGAATAAAATTCTCTTACATGAAATTCTACCCAAATTCTATTTCTTTTTGAAAAGTATTTTGGTGCAGAACATCCTTCTGAATTCTTGAAAATAAATTATTTCTCTCCACCTTAATCTTGAATAATTGTGAAATTTAAAGTATACTCGGTAAAAAATATTGTTATGTATATTTTTGACAAAGTCTTTAAAATAAAAGAATGTTTATTTTTCTCCTTTGGAAAAACTAAGACTTAAAAGAGTTGTCTTAGACACTAGAGTATCATGAGACGAGGATATAATATTTTAGTTTACAAAATATTTTGAGACAAATTAAACTTGCTTGATTCTTATAAAAGCATGAGAAGTAGGCATGAGAAACACTATTATTGAATTTCACAGATGAGGAAACTGAGACTAAAAGAGGTGAAGAAATGTTTGCACAGTCACATAGCAATTTAGCGGCAAGAAACAACTTGAAACTAGGTTTTCGGTCTCTAAGTTCTGTATGTTTTTTAATGCTATATTAGAGCTTCTGCCCCTCTTCTCCCTCACTCTCCCATCAAGTGCTCTTCCCATTCCACAAAGTACTTCTAAGCTGGACTATTCAGAGAATATACGCAGGAAGACATATTGGATTAAGAATTCTGGCTGCGTAAGCCTTCACCCTCCTACCCAAATGAAAAATTTCTGGCAAAGCCATCTGTTTAGTCAAGCATTTGCCTGATGGCTGTGGGAGGATCGACAACTGTACCACCATGGATTCAGTCCCTAGAGAGTAAATATTGAAACATGTGTTTGTTTCTGTACATGTGCCTCAGAGCTCAGTGATGGGCACATTTTAAAGATCTAAATAATAATAGTCACGGAGATGCTGCCAGCCCTAGTGCTACTGCAGTACCTGAGCGTCACTTGAAGGAGAGCTGTGGCCATTTTGCTGATTATACGACTTCCCTCCCATTTATGTAATATTTCCAGCCAAATCCCTGCTGTCCCCATATACCTCCCTTGATTCTCTCCTTCCTACTCTCCCAGCCATATTTTCTCTTTTGAAGGGGCCCACCATGTATTCCCACGGGTTCTTGATAATGGATTTCTTTTTTCTTTTTTTTTCTTTTTTTTTTTTGAGATGGAGTCTCACTCTGTCGCCAGGTTGGAGTGCAATGGTGCAATCTCGGCTCACTGCAACCTCCTCCTTCCAGGTTCAAGTGATTCTCCTGCCTCAGCCTCCTGAGTAGCTGGTACTACAGGCACGCACCACCATGCCAAGCTAATTTTTGTAATTTGTTTTAGTAGAGACGGGGTTTCACCATGTTGACCAGATGGTCTCGATTTCTTGATCTCTTGATCCGCCCGCTTCAGCTTCCCAAAGTTCTGGGATTACAGGCGTGAGCCAGCGTGCCCGGCTGATAATGGACTTCTTCCAAGGAGATGCCTAAGTTTCCTTCTTTCTTTTTTTTTTTTCCTCCATATGGTAGGATACCTACTCCATGTATCAGTAAGAAGCAAATAACACAGTTATCAAAGATTGCTTGGGTAGGGTATGCATCAGATGTTGTAGGAATATACAAAACAAATAGAAACCTGTACCTGCCCTCAAGAACCATTACCACTGGTCTGGAAGATAAAGAATGAGATCACCTAAGAAAAGCAACCTTTAACTAGATGCCCCAAATTATATGTGATGGTACATACAAAAGAGTCAAGAGAATTCTGAATAAAGGAATCAGGTGGTGTTACACAGGGGTGGCTTTTAGGAAGAAGAGAAAATGGTGTCAAGCGGTGATTTAGGTGGGCTTAGAGCCAATAATCTTTATCAGCACTCATTCTGAAACTACCCCAAATAAACCACTTACCACAGTACACTAGATTACTTTAGTTCACATAATCCTCTGACAAAAGTGTTATGAATCCTGTTTTAGATGATGCAGTAGAGGGATTAAGATGGTTGATCAAAGTCACATGGCCTAATAAGTGGCACGTCTGTCCAACTCTGCAGCTCATGGTCTCTCCCCTTTCCATAATTTAAAGTAGTTAAAGTTGACTATGCTAGGAAATGTTATTTTTTCTTACAGGTTTCATTTTCAATTACATTTTATTTTTGTGAGTAATATATGCGTATAGTTTATAAAAACATGACAAGTTTAGCAGTTCCCCATCTACCTTTCCCTCCCCATCTTCAGGCACTGCTTCTCAGAGGCAACCATGTCCATTTTTATTTATTTTTTTTCATTCTATCACATTCTCCATATTTCAAAATGATATGCTTATACTATTTATTACTTTATCATTTTAACATTATCTATTGTTATCTTATTTTTGTAGATGAAGATTTATGTTTTATCTAGCTCCACCTCTTCTTCCTCTCTCTACTGCATCTTTTCAACAGTTACATAATTTTTAAGGTAAATTAATATTCAAAGCTTACATTATAATGTAGACACTGTTTATTGCCCACTAGGTAATGTACCTTGACTATGTTTCCTTCCTGTACAACTTTTTGCTTTTTTGGAGTAAAAAAATGCCTCAATTTTTTAACAATCTTGTTTCTTATACTCCATATATTTTTAAAATGCCTCACAATGCTGTTTCCATATGGTTAAATGTATCAGGTAATTTATCAGTTCTCTTTTATTTTTCGGTCTTTGAGAACCTCTCTCTGCCCCATCTCTTGTCTGGACCAATTGCTCTGCTGTCACCCTTCACTACTCTCCTTTGCTGGAGTTCACGTTTCCTGAATTCTGTATCTTCCTATTACTCTATTGGTTTTAGTGGAGCACATCCTCCAATAGTACTCTAAGAAAGCATATGTTAAAGGAATAGTTTTGAGTCCTCGAATGCCTAAAAAGCCTTTATTCTTACAAATGATTGATAATTTGACTATGTATAGAATTTAACATTAAATTTTCTCTTAGATTTTTGAAAGTATTTCTCCACTATCTTACAGCCTTCAAGTGTTGCTATTGAAAAGTCCAGTGACTTTCAATCCTTTCCTTTGTGATTTTCTCTGTCTTTTTTTTTTTTTTAATTTTGTTTTTATCTCATGCTATTATTTTCTACAAGTCTTGGGTACCTGGGTCTTTCTCTTATCTCTCCCCTTCTGTTATCCATCTCTTTGGCTTCTATTCTATATTTAAGAGCTTGCCACACCTTTGTATTCCAAGCCTTCTATTGCATTTTTATTATCAAATTTTTATTTACCAAAAGTTCTTCATCTCTAATTATTCTTCCCTCCCCATTTTTGCTTCATGGATGCAATCACTTCTCTTTTTTCTCCCCACAGATATTCAGTTATGAGTATTTTGTTATTGGAAGCATTTTTTTTTCTTCTCCTTGTGTTTTCACTGTTTGTTTTATGCCTTTCTTTGTTTTGGTCTGTTTTTCTTATTGAAGGTTTTCTTCAACTGTCTGGTAGTCCTTTCCTGCCCATTTGTATTTAAGAGTGAGGAACTACAAAGCTGGAAGCTCTGGGTGTGGAGGCAGTTAGAATGATAGAGCAGCCAAATCGTTTTTTTGTTGTTGTTGTTGTTGAAGACTTGCAAGTGCCAGTATTGGGTAGTTATGTTTTCTCAGGAGTCATTCAGTTTCTCCAGAGAAAAATCTCCCATCTATTGTCTGGGGGCAACAAGCTGGCCTCTGTGAGAGAGAGCTAATGGGAGGAAGCAGACTAGAGGTGAGCTGTCTTCCTCTTGAACACATAGGCTTTCATTTATTTCCCCTATTTTTAGCTCCAAGCCTCACCCCATTCTAGCAATGCTAGTATTCTCAAATTTAGAGTCTCCCTGGCCCATTTTTCCAAGAAATACATCTCTAGTCTTATGCAAAGATAAAGGAAAAGACCTGGGGTTGTACCCTATTGATATATTGATTTCAGTCAAGCCCTGTTTTCAGCTTTGCTCTTGCATTTGTCTCCAGGAACGCCTGTCCATCCAAATTCTGAGTCTTTTGAAGATTCTGTGGAAGAAATCACTCAAATCCTCATTTATATCACACTTTGCAAGACATTTCTGTTGCTTTCTTCTTTCTGCTAAGACAACTTTTATTTCTTCATCCACTGAACTTCTTTTCTTGTTCTCTTTAACCTAATCAGTTAAAAAATAAACAAAATTACTTTACCTTCATTTTAGTGGGTTTCTGCGATATGGAAGATATGAGCATGCCTAATCTGCCATGTTTAGTATCATTACAGTTTGTGTTCACTGGAAGCAGATGCTGAGATAGTTTGGGGTTCAAGGTTAGAGATCAATGTTGTGAAAGACAGTGGGAGGAAGCAGGATAGAGCAGAGGAAGCAGTCCAAGCATGATGCAGGTCTGTGAAAGCTTCAGCCAACCCAGCAGGGAGCTCTGGAGTGAGCAGTGCTGATAAGAATTGTCCTTCATCCAGCAGAAATGGCTGGGCTTTCGCTCCCTGCCTCACTGGGATGTGGGCTGCCCTAGGAATGGTGTGGCTTTGGCCAAGGCAGCTCCCTGGAGCTGTGGCTGACTCTGAAGGAGCTGACAGCTGTACGCTATCTGCTGACTGTACTCCTCACAGCTGGGCTGTCCTTCCTTGAAGGCGAATTAGGCTGGGCTGTCCTTCCTTGAAGGCGAATTTAGGTAGCCGTGTCTACCATAAACAGGAAGCCCACCATAGGTTAAAAAAAAAAAACCCAGCTTTTTAAAGATATAATCCATGTAACATAAAATTCGCCCATTTAAAGTATACAATTCAATGACTTTTAGTATATTCAGAGTTGTATATCCATCACCACTATTCATTTAGAATTCAATTAGAGTTGTATATCCATCACCACTATCAATCTTCATTACTAAAAAGAAAAACTCTGCTCCCCTTAGCTGTCACCTCTCAGTCCCTTCATTACCCTCATTCCTAGGCAACCACTAATTTACTTTCTGTGCCTATTTTGGACACTTTATATACATGGAATCATACAACATGTGGTCATTTGTGACTGGATTTTTCATGTAGCATAATGCTTTCAAAGTCCATCAGTGTTGAAGCATATATGAGTTATTCATTTCTTTTTATTGCTAAATAATATTCCATTATATGAATATTATTTATCCATTTACCAGTTAATAGGCATTTGAGTTATTTACATGTTTTTACTATTATAAATAATGTGCTATAAATACTCAGGTGCAAGTTTTTGTGTGGATGTGTTTTCGTATGCATGTGTTTTTATTTCTCTTGATAAGAATTCCTAGAAGTGGAATTGGATCATATGGTTGCTCTATTTAACTGTGTGAAGCCCTGCCAGACTGTTTTCCAAACAGCTACCCCATTTTATATTCCCATCAGTAGTTTATGAGAATTCCAGTTTCTTCACATCATTGCCAATACTTGTTATTATCTGTTTTTTGATTATAGTCATTCTAGTGGTGTGAAGTGATATTCCTTGTGGTTTTGATTTACATTTTCTTGATGGCTAATAATGTTGAACGTCTTTTCATGTGCAGAAATATCTATTAAAATCCTTTGTTCATTTAAAAATTGTGTTATTTGTCCTTTTATCATTGAGTTGTAATCTTTCTTTTTAGGCTCTAGATTCAAGTCCCTTATCAGATACATAATTTGCAAACATTTTTCTCCCATTCTGTGAGTTGTCTTTTCACTTTATTAATAGTGTCCATTGAAGCACAGAAGTTTTAAATTTTTGATGATGTTCAGCTTATCTAGTTTTTCTTTTATCATTCATGCCTCTGGTGTATCATTCATGCCTCTGTATGTTTTTTAATGCTATATTAGAGCTTCTGCCTCTCTTCTACCTCACTCTCCCATCAAGTGCTCTTCCCATTCCACAAGGTACTTCTAAGCTGGACATATCTAAGAAATCATTCAATAATCTAAGGTCATGAAGGTTTATACTTATGTTTTCTTCAAAGAGTTTTATAGTTTAGGCTTTAAAATTTAGGTCTTTTCTACTTTAACAATTCCAAGTTAACAGCAAAAGAATCTCAGCAAAATACTTCATATTGAAACTTTAGCAGTAGCAGCAAAGTGACCAAGTAATAATAGGGTTAGAGGGGACCAAAAAATAAGAGCCTCCCTTCTGTCCTATTCTTCCCAGAAGAGAGAAAATCCAAAAGAATGTGAATCATATGTGTCTAGTTCCATTTTCCTGAGCTCACATCATTCAATAAGCCCACTCCACCCTGGGGTAGAGGAAGAGGGCTCGGTAAGTTCCTCCCAAACTTCACCCTTTGGAGCGTTAATGGTTTCTCTCTCCCAGACCTAACTTAGATGAGCATTTATTGGCAGGAATTATGTTCACAATGTATTACTAAATGAAGATTATTTCAAAGCAATATGGATGGTGGGGGGAGTATATACCATCCCAAAGTGTTAGTAGTGCTTAACTCTCATAAGTAGGATTGGGAATGTTGTTAATCTTGTCTTTCCTTACCTGTACTTTCTAACATTTATAATTCAAATAATAAAAAAATGGCTTTTGTAACAAGAAAAAAAATAGATTTAGATCTTTGATTCATTCTGAGTTATTTTTAAATGTACTATGAGGTAGGGGTCCAAACGAGGATATTCAGATGTCCTAACTACCATAAGAAAAAAGCTATTGAACATATATATTCTGTATGCAGCATTATATTGGGCACTGTAGAATACAGAGCCACTGTCTTCTTAATGGCTTCTATTTTCCAATTCTTATTCACTAGAACATTTACCTGTAAAATTTTATTTATTTTTTGCTAGTATTAAAGTGTTGAATAGAATAATGGTCATGCACAGAGTATTTAAAATATACCTCATAAGAATTCTTTCATGGTTGATCTGCTGTTCATCGCACAGTTCATTTTGAGTAGGTTTGTTTAAGCACTTATGAATTCAGGAAAAATGGATTGGCTACCTGGTATTTGCCAGACATTGAATTAGGTGCCACAGATACAAAGAAATATAAAACATGCTTTTTTTCTGTGATTGAGCTCACAGTCTAGTGGGAGAGAGTGATACATTCTTAAGAAATGTCAGCTATCTAAACCACCATTCTAGCTCACACCAAATCATCCTGTCCATGACGTTCTAAGAGATTTACTGAAATCATAATTTGTCTTTGGAATTCCTTCTATTCAGTATACCTCTAATCTTATTAAGGGAAATGATGTTTTTCTTTCTTTGCATCCCATGCTGCCTTCTGATATTCACTGCTTCACTTTCCATGTACTTACAAACCATTGTAAATAAATCAGTTTCAGATCTTTGGAAAGATGCAATTTTATACTTATTTGTCTATGGTTCCTAGTCATAGAGAGCTACTCTCTCTTCTACCCTACCATTTTTGTTAATTGGGCAAAAATTATCCATTTCCAATCTTCAATTTCCTTTACTATCTTCTGTGATCACTAAATGTTCACTTATAATGTAAAAATTGACACTGAAATTGACTTTCCTTGTTAATTTAAAGTTAGTCAGGAAAATTTTCAATCTTATATATGAAACATTTTCCATAGTAGTCTTCTTTTCCATCACAGTTAATTGTAATCACTTAATAGTGGACCACATATGGCAGAGAGATATACTCCAAAATTAAGAGCTGTAATTAAGAAATTACACTCTACAAGGTAGAAAAACAACAATTTTCTTTAAAAAGATAAGGTGACTCTATAATTTAATGAAATGGGAAAATATACAAGGAAGAGTATAAAGACTTCACAATTATCTAATCTTTAAAGTATAGCATATGTTTTCAGTTCTAAGGTTACTAGTAAAGATGGTAAAACTTATCTGAATCTCAAATCTTCTTATCTTAAAATAAATACACTTTGGTCTGAGGCATGGTGCAGATTTATAGATGTCTTTCCTACCTTACTTCTCAAATTCCAGCCTCCTCTTGGCTACTCGGATTCTGGGGGTCTGATTATATCTTATTTCCTATGAACTGGCTTAATTGGCCTTCTTGCTTCCTCTCAGAGCAAATTCCTTTTTTTTCCTCTAGTTTAAAACTCCCAGAATTCATTGAGTCCTCACATTTAACCAGGATTTCTCATCTGAGGGATGTGCCTTATTCACAGAATGGCAAAGTATTTGACGTGTTCCTTTCTGAGCTCAACTTACTTATTCTCACAACCCTGGGTAATTTGAAGATAAGGAATTACTAGAGAATGTAATATTTCCTCAAGGTTTCAGGATTTTGTAGAATGAGTGAATCTTTCTGTGAATGAGTGAATCACCTATGATTGCAGATAATGCACACAGCAGAAGTTTGCAAGATTGTACCAATTCATTATTACTCAGGACATTCTTTAAAATTACTTTAAAAATTACATCCATGACGTCTAATTTTTTGTCCATTTTCTCCTTTTAAAAATACAGAGCCATAGAAAACATTCTTAAGTGATCCCAGCCTCCCATGAACAGATATTTTAATATAATAAGAAAATCCAGGAAATGGAAAATGCTTTTGTAAAAACCACAAAAACAAATGATTGTAATCCAAATCCACCAATGTTTCTAACTCATGATTAGAAGGAAAATATTTTAAGTATTTCCCCTTATTTTTATATGCAAAGAATTATGTAAGTGGTATTTATTGTAAATTCACTGTTTATACTGCACCATGATGAGAGGAGCACTCTATCTGAAATCATTATGAATTATTGTTGGCAGGAAGAACAGCCAGAATAAGTGATTAAAAAAGAGAATAAGACAAGAGTCTGGCGGGGATAGGGTGTGGAGCTGCAGCTGCTACCTCAGCGTGAGAACAGAGACCTGTTATGCACGCAAGAGGAACACATGGCCTGCTTCCATCCTTGCAGAGCCCTTATTTCCGCTGAGTTCTCTGCTGACTCTAGTTCTCAGTCCAGAAGGAACTGGCACAGTGTTTACTACCTGGAGGGATCAGAAATAAAGAGTAAGCCCCCCATGGTGCCTCTGAACAAGTAAGCTTAGAAAGCCACAGAAGGGGAGACAGATTGCTAATAGCAAAGAGGTAGGGCATGGCTTCTGTAGTATTGTCCTAAGGGAATTCTATCTATGGGCAACCAGGAAGAAGGAAGAGTAAGATCTCTGCCATACAAATATCTCATTGCCTGGGTAGAAACTGGTTGAGATGATGGCTGTGTGTTTGTATACCATTTAGAGGACTGCTTAGGAAAAATGGGCACACAGAAGCAGTCATTCCTTTGTTGGAAATTGCCTTTTGGCAATTTCCTTCCCTTGGCATGGTAAGCCCTCATTTTTCACATAAAATGCACTGGCACCTAGACACAAAACTCCTTGGAAATTCCCCTGAGTGTACTTTCTGGGACATGCCAGGTTCATGGCAGTAACTTGGGATCACAGAACTTTAGAATTAAAAAGCCAGAAGGGGCCTTAGAGGTCATCCAGTCAGCTGTGTATGCCCAACAGATTCTAGGTGAATCATGAGTTTTCATCAAGTTAGGCATCTGCCTGTGAATTTGGATGATGTCACTTCAATGCTGACAAATGATCAGCCTGGCTAGAGCCAACACTTGTGTGGGATGCTTCATCCACAGGCATTAGCTGGTTAATTTGATGATAAATCAGTTCTTTTTGACTCTGTGGGCTGCAGTACCAGCAGTTTTGCCTGGTCTGCGCTTCATTTACCTGTCACTGTCACTGTGATTGCTGGGTCTCTGAGTTATTCCTTTCCCCACTCTACTGATGCTAACTTTTTAGCAGACTAGCTAATTGGCTCACTCTTCTGTCCTCTGCCCAGTCCCCTCCAGCCTACTGCCTTTTCACAATCTCTGTATTCACATCAGGGAAAAAGGAGTAGAGATCAGGTCTCATGTCTGAGGATGAGGGTTGATGGTCCATCTTCTCCCCAACTAAAGTTCTTCCCTTCTCTTCTGATGTCAGGATCTCTCCATTCCTCTCATCCCCTTCCTCAGCAGCATATTGGGAGGATTAGGCAATGGAAAGAGATGCATTTAGCCTAATTTCAGGCTACAGGTCAGGGAATGGGATCAGTCCATGCATAGAGATTTAGCTCCAGAGAATACTCTGCAGTTAGGTGAAGATGCCATTGTCTGCATCCTTAAGTTAACGTGACCTCCTAGCTACAGAAGCAATGAAGCAGAGGTGGGGCTGGCTGCAGGCCTTTCTTTTAAACTCACTTGGCCAAAAACTGTCTCCTAACCTGAGGCCATGTGCCTGAGAAAGATAAAGGAATGTTGACAGAAACCAGATAGACTATTTGACAGAGATAAACCAAAACAGGAAAAGACAAATTTCACGTTAGAGATGAAAACAAGCAGGTCTGTCCCTACCATCTCTGAACCAAAAAGTAATTCTAATCTTGTCGAAAACCTTGGGAATTATGATAGTTAAAAATCAGTACTAAGGGGGAAAATACCCATATATTCTGAATCAGTGATTTTCAAGCGTGGCTTCACATTGAAATCATCTGGGGAGCTTTAAAAAGTACTGATGCCTTTGTCTCACTCTCAGAAATTTTGATTTAATTGGTTTGGAGTGCTGGCAAGGCACTGGGATCTTTCAAATTAGCCTAGGTAAATCTAATCTAACAGTCAAGACTGAGAACCACTGTTCTAAAAGGAAATGGTCATATGCAACAGCGTAACTTTCCAGAGATTTTATTTTTTCTTTTCTTTAGAGAGAGAGGCACTGTAAAAGCACCATGGAATCACCTTAGGCCTCTCCTTCAGAAGAGAAATTACTGTGGAACCTGAAGGTGGTTTCTTTCAGACAGGCAATTGGATAGGAGTTCTTAGAATCTGAACTCAATAGTTACTGTCTAGAATAAGGGGGGTATAATTAGATGCTTTGCATTTTGACAGTTCAAAAGCAAAGGTTACATAACCCTTAGTTTCAAATTTCCAGATAGAGAAAAGGGATAGCAGTTGAGGGTCCCCTAATGTCCTGGCAGATATCTGAAAACGACTGTTATCTTTGCTTTTCCTGCTGTGTACCTGAAAATTCCCACTTCCTCTCATCAAGTTTCTAGCTCAAATATCAGCTACCCTCCCTGTAGCTTTTCCTGGCCACCTCAGGTAAAATTAATCTATCTTGCAATCCTAGAGTGATGCATGCATATTTCTATTCCCGCACTTGTCACCTTATATTACAGTTACTTGTTTACATGCTTGTCTTCCATCATAGCTAGACTGTGAACTTCCTAAAATCAGAAACTTCACTTTTTATCTTTATGTAATAAATGTCAAGTCATAAATGACATATGATATGTGCATAACAAATATTTATGGAATTAATCAGAAATAATAAACTAGGTTCTTACAGAGTCCAGAATTCTATTTCACTTACAACGTAATTGAAATAAATGTACAATGAATGGTAGAAAGCAATAATGTAGAACAAATTTTTTGTCTTTAAAGTATCATGAAATTTGTTTAAATACAGAATAAACAAGAACATAAAATGCATAAGGCAGAAATTTCCCAACATGCCATCAGTCCGTGGTCCAGGGGCTTGGAGCATCGTGTCTGGAAGGGTAGAAGAGTGGCTGGAGGTGAGGCTGGGGATACTCACTGGAACTCACTGTGGGAAGCTCTATGTGCAATGGGAGGCATTTGGACCTTGAGGGGGTTCTCTAAGCAGGAAATGACAAAATTAGATTTGCCATTGGTTTAGAAAAGCATCAGTCTTTGGCTTTCTGGTGGATTTACCACAGCATCGTAAAGTGGGAAGACCAGGGAGGAGTTTACTGTCCAGGTGAGTGATTGGAAAATGTGTCTTCTAGTCCTGTTTCAAATAATAGACCTCCCAATTGTTTTAGACTTGTGTCTCCCCCAAAATTCACATGTTGAAGTCCTAATCCCCTAGTACCTCAGAATGTGACCATGTTTCAAAATATTTAAAGGGGTAATTAAGTTAAAACAAAGAAAGTTAGGGTGAGCCCTAATGCAATATGACTGATTTCCTTATAAGGAAAGGACATTAGGACACAAACAACACACACACACACACACACACACACACACACACACGGAAGGCCATATGAAGATATGAGGAGAACACAGCCATCTGCAAGTTGGGAGAAAGGTCACAAGAAGCCAACCCTGCAACACACCTTGATCTTGATTTCTGGCTCCCAGAATTGTGAGAAAACACATTTCTTTATTGTTATATTCATTTGTTAAAGACACCATAGCAAACTAATACATTAAGAAACTTTTAGGACATAATTTATTGTTAAGTTGTATGCTGCTCTTACGTATTATTTTTTCCTACCTTAAGCCCCAGGACTTGAAGCAGTTTGTGGGGCAGAGAACAGACATTTTAGCACAGTGTCTTTCACTAAACTTTAAAATAGGGATATCCTAGAAGTGCCCCCTAGAAACCTAGGGTTTGAGCAAACAATATGAAACCTTAAAGATAATTTTTCATCTATTTTAGATTTTTTAAATGAATATATTAGAAATGGATATTTACCATTTTTCTCCCCCAACCCCATTCAACCCCAAACATGCACTCACATATATTTAACCACATATTCTATTGAGAGAATCTGCAATATAGCTCTTGTGGCAAATAACCCTGTCTTACTTTGCTTGGTGACAGTGACCACAGGGGTATCATTTGACTCAAAGGGAATAATGTACAGACTGAGCTGACTGAGCAGGCTCTCTCTCTCTCTCTAATTTGAACCAAGAAAGCTAGAAACTGAGGACATTGGTAGCTTAGTAGTGCTTATGGTGGAAACAGAATGACTATTGCTGGAGTTTCCTGATTTGCTTGGTTTTTCGGAGGCCTCTTGATTTGTAGATCTGTATCATTATTATAAGCCCCACAGCCCCCTTTACTTGAACCATGTTAAGTAGATTTCTCTTCCCTGCAAGCAAATGTGCCACAATACAAAGGATAAAATTAATTCTAAGGCTGAGATTAAGCTTTAGAGACTAAAACCATGAATAACCACAGATATGTCCTGAAATATATGTAATTCCATATATCCTTTTATTTCCTAGAACAAGAGACAAAACCTATACCACAAAGAGGGAGAGGAAACTGAGGTGGTAAAGTAGCTGCTTCCATGATTCATGTAAACTTTATTTTTAATCTTCTTAATTTTCATTTAAATATGAATGAGTATATATGTATGAATACACACACATGCAAAATATACCAGAAAAATGGATAGTTTTACTCGGGAAAAGAAAAAAGGCAGAGGATATGGAATTGAAGCATGAAGTTCCATGATACACACAGAATGCAATTTAAAATCTACCCCTATAATACTGAAATGTACAGATGAAACTGAAAGGTCTTATCTAAACCTATATATTATTCTGAATAAGGAAAATTTTAGTAGCTTTCTGAATTGCAATTGAATTCCTATATGTGAGCATTTAAATCATTCTTAATTCTCTGAAAACACTTGGTGAGGTGATTTTGAAGTGTGAGTTATTTTCTTCTCCTCTCTGACTCAGTTTTGTGAAGCAAACATTGCTTTTTATGGGCACTGTCATAGATTCAGGCTAATGGCCCAGCTTTCTTTTCCTCATTAGAGGACGTACAAGGTTTGGGGAGGCTTTCTGGATTCAGCTAATCTACATTTCAAGGCAGGGCTTTGCATTCAACATTAGATCTGAGAATGGGATTCTATGTGGAGGAGGGATGGCCCTCCAAGGGACAGGCCTGGGCGCTTTCCTCTTCCTGACCAGGACTGGTTGCCCTGCAGATGGCCCTCTGACTGGCTTTTCTTAGGAGAAGAGAGAAGCCAGGCAACGGGCATCTGGCCTTCCCTTTATAGCACCTGTGACAGAGAAAATAATTAAAAACCAAATATTAAGTGATCAGTCTAGAGTCAGAAACATGGACGCCAGGCTGACTCAGAGGACAGAGGAAGCAAAGCAATAAGGTGAAGTACTAACCATATATGGACAAGACAGGATGGTCTGGTATTTATGTGCACAGATACTGAGTCAGCCTGCTGGGGCTCAAACTCCAGCCTGCTGTTTGTTTATGAGTTTCTTGACCTCCCCAAGTCCTAATTTCCCCATCTAGATAGACAATGGTAATAATAGTACCTACCTCATAATGTTGTTAATTAAATGTGATAATATATGTAAGATGATTTGCATTCCATCTCATGTGTGACAAAGGTATTATGTTATTAATATAAAGCTTGCCAACCTAGAGGAGAGATATGCAGTGAAGGGGGGCAGGGCCATGGGCTATAACACAGAGGGGAGATGGGGTGGCATACGCTGCATCTCATACCACATTGTTCTCTACCTGCATTTGGCACAGAGGGAAACCGTGTTCCTCTGGCTGGGCAGCTGCACCAACACATAATAAAATAAGAGATTTGGAGAACTCTTCACAAAGCAAAGAACAGCTGTGCCTTTCTCCTCCGTTTAGCTTATTTTTGTTCCCCATGAAGGCCACTCTAGCTACTGAGATTAAAAACAACATCCCTCTCTCCACCGCGCCCCCCCTCCAAAAAAAAAAAAAAAAAAAAGTCTTTCTCCAGTGAACCAAGAGATTTAGGTAGCAGCTCCAATGACAGAATATCTGACTGGCTGTCTGGCTCCTGTGTGCTGGCGCCTCTCCATCCCCACCCATCCCCATCCTAGTTTTGGCTTTCCTAGTCAGACTTCTCTGCATAGCAGCAGAGGGTGTGCTCAGCAGCTCTGCCCAATGACTGATGGACCTGCAGCAGCCCCCGCGGAGCAGGCCAGGCAGTGATTCAGACTTCAGAGCATATTTGAAGGGTATAGATTCTCAGCTGCCAGTAACTGCATTAGACTTGCACTTGGTTAGTGATGGGCACTTTGTGGTCACTTTTCTGATTAATAAGTTACCTTACCTATGTGACTCTCTTTCCAACTACCCTTTATTTTTGCCCCCCTCCCCTTATATCAATTTCCTTATTTATCCTTGTGAATAACTACATATTTCAATATCTTTGGATATAAATTCCTCTCTCTAATCTGATGGACACATAAAACTTAATTGTGGGAAAGTTCCATTTAATAACAGGCAAGGCTGCTCCAAGGAAGCCCCTATATGCCCAAAGCCTGTCTAGTGGGAAAAGAGGGTCCTCAGCTGGCCTATACATCCCGTAGACATTTCATTCAGCCCTCAGGTTCCCAGATTCAGGGGACTCTCAGTATGATCACAAGTACTATCAAACTATTCCTTCCAGAGCCTGGACTCTGAGCCTTCAGGGACAAGTCTGGTACCTCTCCTTTTGTGCTATAATAATGTACACACATATTGTGTTTTTCAAAAATGGTGGTTGGCAGTGCACACAGACCTGTAGTTGATTGTGACTGAGATATTTATAACATAAGGACTAGACTACAGCACTACAGTTCAACAAAGTTTTTGCAGAGATTGTTGTAGTGAAAGTAAGTGAGTGTGGAGAAGGAAGTTGGCAGGCTCTGAAGACCCCACCCCTATTCAACAGGAAAAATTCTGCTTGATGAGTTTTGCATATTTGGTTCTGTGCTGGATATCTTCTGTTTGCTTGTTTAAATCCATTCTCTGTCCTTTTCATTTTGCCTTTTGTCTCAGGAGGCTGACTTCTATGGATTGCATTAATTGGACTTCCTTGACCTTTAGCTTTCTATTGGGTTCAGTCAATGGAAGCAGCAGCAGGAGATTGGAGGTCAGAAGGAGAGAGAAGCAGGGGTATTTCTTTTCCAGATTCCTTCATTTCTAGGTTGTGGTTGGCAATGGCTTCATTGATCTACGAAAGCCCACCTCTCTTATTTGGTGGCCCTCTCCCATAGCTTCATTTCTTGCCAGGTCTTGATCATCACTCTGCCCTCTTTCTTGCACCTTCAGGCCTAGGGGTGACAACACCATTCCTGGCCCTGAGGTACTCTCACCTTCCCTTGTAGTTTTCCCTTTATCCCACCCAGACCTTTGTGAATAGTCCTTTCATTAAACTCTATTCACTTTCCCTTTTTGAGTTTTCCTTCAGTGTGAATTTGTCATGTTAGGACTATGACTGATCCAGTCTTCTATTGTAAGGTTTCGTTTAGTAAAAGATTTCACTGCTAAATGAAATTTGTGAAACCACGGCACTGGACAATCAGAAGCATTGTGAGAACAAATGTCATATTCTTTGTGGTTGTAAATTACCCAAGATGGCTACAGCAATGTCTTAAAAAAATCATTAAATTCATGATCTTTACTATACAGTTTAAAGTTTGTATTAAGGAATATATTTAATTCAGTACTAAATTTACTAACTAAATTGACTTTGGAATCAGACAGGCTTGCAGCCTGACTCTGGCACTTACCAGCTCTTTAATCTTGAGTAAGCTATTTAACTTCCCCAAGCCTCAGTTTTCTCATCCATAAGAGAGAAGCAATAACATTCTCTATTTCATGGAACTGTTATGAGAATTAAATGAGATGATGTACATAGAGTGTTTAATGCTGAGCTTGATACTTAGCTTGATGCCCAATAAACTTTAGTGTTTGCTATTATTATTTATAATAATAATATGGTGTAGAATATATCAAACTAGCAAAAGTGAGCCATTTGAAGAAAGACTAGTTTGAAAATCTAAAGGTCTGGGTGGGTAAGCAACAAGTGTTTCACTTAGACAAAGACCAGACCTGGTTCTGCCTGCCTCTTGCAAGCATCTAAATCAGCCTTCCTGTCCAAAGATCTGTGGTGAAACAACATGCATTCTGGGCCAGCAGAGATTCACTGGCAATAACAGTAAATTAAGACAGGCATATAAAAGGCAGAGAAAGCAGAAGTCATATACGGAAGTTGAAGAAAACCTCCTTCAAATCTTGGTTCAAATATTATGCTTTCAATGAGACTTACCCCAGACCTACTAAAAACTGACTCACTCCCAATCCCCAGAGCTCCTGATCTCCCATGTCCCACTCTATTTGTTTTCTTCACTCCATTGCACCCATCACCTCCTAGCATACCACACAATTGCTTTATTTATTTATGACATTTTCTGCTTACTGTCTCTCTCTTCCAGTTAGAATATAAGCTCCACAATAGCAGGACATTTTTGGCATGTACACAGATGTTTTCCAACTCAGTACTCAATAAATATTTGTTGAATGTTGTTGAGTCATCTCTGCATTACATTGTGTATGACGTTTGGTTACCCAAAGATGCCAAGTGATAACCACTGGGTGATTATTTGATTGTATTCAATGGATGTTTACATCAGTTTTACAAGTTAGTCATCATTTATGACTGGTCCCACACTTGAATCATGTCTGCTTAAAAGTCTGGCACAAAGTGGGCACTCAATAGGTATTATTCCCCCCATGTTGTGGAACTATGTGTTGTGTTTAGCTTTTTTTAAAAAATTAGTTTTCATGTACAGGTATCTGTGCAGGTGGGTACGCTGCAAAGCACATCTGCGTTTACGCGCGGTGTTAAAAGCTCTCAACTATCTGTTTGCAGCTTATCAGAGAGAAGACATTAGTATCCCTTTTTCACTTTGAGTGTTCCCTCTCATTTCCTTCCTTCCTTGGTTTTCCTAAGTTTTAGCCATTTAGTTTGTTTTCCATACTGAGTGGTTGATAGCACAGAAACAAGCAAAATCCAACAAAAAATTTTTAATCAATTTAGATCCTGTTTGTACTGTTTTTTTCTTTTCCGTATTAGAAAGTCTCATGATTCCTGTCCAAATTATCTTCTAGGGTAATTGGGAGTCCTTTCACTTGCTTTCCTCTGATTGAAGGTGGGATTGAAAATTGATTTGATAGTTCATAGTAATAAGTTCAAAGGCACAGTCCAAAAAGCTGGAATTAAGTCCAAAACAAAGGATTTATGGTAGAGGATACATGATATTAAGTGGAAGTATTTTGAAAGGGGAAACCAGAGTTTTCTGATGCAATAAGAAGAAAGCTTTTAAAGGATACGTGTAACATGAAGGGTTCTCATCTGCTCTGGAAGGCTATTACCCGTTTCCTGAAGACCCGTGGAGATAAGGCTTTATCATAAGGGATAACAAATGGGTTCTATATTATGGATCAGTTGAGTCTGGTCGTGGTTATAGTTGACAGGAACAGTGTTTCTCAGAGTGTGGACCCCCAACCAGCAACATCAGCATCACTTGGAAACTTGTCAGAAATGCAAATTCTTGGTCTTTGCTCCAGACCTTCTACATCAGGAACTCTGAGGTCATCTCTATCTTAAATAAGTCTTCCAGGTGATTCTGATGCACCCCAAAGTTTGAGAATACAGGGTTACAGGAGTGTGTTGAGGATTCTAATCTGGGCTCCGTGTAGAAAAAAACACAATAATTCATTAATGATGTCTGCCATGAACACGGGAGGGAGGGATGGCAGCAAGTGCTCTATGTATTTGCAATCTCATTTCTGGTGGAATTGATAAACATCATGCAAACAAATGAGCTAAACAAGATAGTAGTTACCCAAAAGTTCTAAAGAACTGAAAGGACAATTTTTCAAAGTAAATAACAAATGTGGATGAAAAGGTGCCAGTGGACTGTTGGAGAGCCACATAACTCCTTGTCCATATATAGTGCTTTCAGGGAGACTTTAGAAAATAAGAGTTTCACTCTAAATTTGGCAAGATGTAATGGTAATAAACATCATATTTATAGCAACATGAAAAAAATAACTCACAAGTATCCAGAGCTTCTTTTCTCTTGATCCATAAGGAGAATTATGTGTTTGCCAGCTGAGTTTTATGGGTCTATCCTGGGCAGAATCAGTGTGAGAGGTGAAGAAGATAATTGAAAGGAACCCAGCTAGAAGGGCTTGCTCTATAGGGGTAAGAGAAGAGAGTTATTGGAAAACTAAAATAATAGACCAAAAAGGTGAAAGAAACTGGGGATCAGAGTAAGAGTGGGCTGGTTTGGGGAAGAGGTTTATTCTGAGGTTTGAAGTTGGTTTGGAGATAGAACTAAAGAGGATGAAAGCTATACAGAGAGAGATGGAGAAAGAAAAATTTAAGAACTTTTTCTATGTGTTAGGCTAAAATTTCCATTTGGTATTTTTGAGAGACTTCTGTAAATATTTAAATTGCTTTTTAGTTACTATAATACTATCAATCATTATTATTTTTGTTGTTAAACTGTTTTTCTTTCAGAGTGATGCCATGCTAAAGCTGAGCTTTATTTAGATTATTTGTATAGTTTTTTGTGTGTTTATCTTCTGTCTTCCTCTAAAAATGCTTTATTTAAAGTGGCATACAGAGAACAGTAATGCTAAGAGCTTGTGTTTGTTAAAAATTTTGCAATTATAAAGTCATTTCATACATTATTTTCAGTAGAATATTATAGTGATGCAGGCAGAAGTGACATTATTATCCCCGTTTTCCAGATGAGGACACTGGAAATCTGTGGAGTTTCTGCCTTGCTTGGAGTGAAATAACTAGCAAATGATGGATTTTGGGATTCAAACTTGGATGTTCTAACACCAAATGCTCATTCTTTTTATTACTTCTGATGGTACTAAGAGTGGTATAACGAAACAAGTCTCCTGTAGTTGAAGGTAAATTACTTTAAACTTTAAATTTATACAGTATCTCATAAGCTGTGGTTATACATGTAGCCACATCTTGGCAGGTAAGGAATTAGGATCTCATCTGAAAGGCGAGATTATTACAGAAATAAATTTCCTGAGAAGAGGAAAGTTTTTTAGATTAGAAATTGGATCAGTAATAGGTTGCAAGCAAAAGCCACCTAGTCTTGCTTAGTCTAGCTACAGATGATTAAAAGGAACTCTTGGTGGAGATTATTAAGAGAAGACTTTGAGGCTATGCACGTGTCTCAGACAGCAGGCACATGCAGGACAGATAGCAAGAGTATCAGGAACCTGTGCTTGGAAACTGTATTGATTTTACATTTTTGTACTCTTATTTCCCTTTCTTCTCTTCCCTTCTAACCTGCCTAAGCCATGCCAAAGGAAACCAAGGAAAGGGGTTTTCTTCCTATTTGGGGTGCAGTTTTATTGTAGACCCCTGAGGATTCAGAATGGCGGCATCAATGGGAAGGTGAACCCCAAGGACATAGAGTTGGGGTGGAGTGGTCAGTTGTCTCCTCCCACCTAGAGATCCCATTCCTCGAAAAATCGGAAAAATGTACTCCTTTATTTTCGTTTTTTATTCCCCTTCTGAGAGAGAATCTCTGAAAAGACGACTGCCGAGAGTGTCCAGTTCACATGATTTGTAGGAGAGATGAGTCAGGATGAAGGGGTAGTGAGAAAGAAAAATTAAATAGTTATTTTCTAAATACAGAATTTAAAAATATATACTAAAAATAAAATTGTTTAAAATATTAATAAAATGTTCAGAATGAAGTTTTTTTCTATTGCTCTCTAGCTTTTGCATTTCCCAAACTCAAAAGAATGTTTTCTTATGTAACAATCTGCACAATGTCAGTTGACAAGCAACACAGTGTAGTTCTCAAATACAAAAGTAAAAATCAGGATACCCATCCATTTTCCCAAGCTGAGAAGAAGAAAGAATGAAGATATTTCTTTGCTTATAGAATTCTCATTTAAAAGTTGGGAAGTTTTCCTATTCTGCTGATTAAGACTTGAAGCTTGTGGGTAAATAGTGGTTGCAGCAGAAATCTGCCCCTTAGAGACTGGAATCAAGAAGCATATTGCCCTAACACTTAAAACACATGAGAGGGACAGACAGAGAGAGACAGAGAGAAAGAGAGAGAGAGAGGAGGAAGAGAAAGAGAGAAAAAAGAATAAATAAATCTAAAAATAAAAATATGGCAATTAGAATATGGATTTCCACAAAGGAATTGAAAGATCATTGATAGGCAAGGGTTTATATAGATATGAGTGAGAACTGGACCATATTTCAACAACATTAGCATATCTTCCTAGCTTATATAAATTGCCATTGAAGTTTTACTTATGTGGTGTTATTGCATAATCACTTGCTTGACCTTGGCAGTGAAGTAAAGCTTGTAGGACTAGAAATTTGTTTATATTTAACCCATCTCTACATTGGTATGTGCTGTAGGTTGGCATTTATATGCAAAGTAGCCAATTATCTATATTTTTCTTTGTTTCCCCTACAGCAGAACGGTGAAACCAGTTTCTTGCATGTATAATTCTAAGAAATTTAATGCTAATGAGGAAAAAGACTCATATACTGTCCAAAATGTATAATTCCAGTGCTACTGGGATGACCAAGTGCATTTTTATATGTAAAAAGTTCGATGCAGTTTATTTTTTAAAGAAATCTTTCATAGATATAAGAGAGGAAGAACCACACAAAAGAAAGACAAGTTGCGTTTCTCACCCTTCTCTCACCAGATGTTCTCCTGTTGCTGCTTCTGCAAAGTGAACAGAGTGAGGTGGCCAATTAACTTTCTTGAGTAACCAAATATTTAAAACAAATGAATACAGAAGAACCTTTCAGCGGCCTTCATTTGTAGGCAAGGTAACCACAGAGAAGCAGTCAATAAATTGACCAAGCACTTGTAAGAAGAATGTCTTTGTCACAGGGCTGTGCTGCTCACTGACAGTGCACCTAACTGGCTTCTCAACCCGGGCAGCTCCTTTGTCCCAAACCCAGGCTCTGCTTCCTTTCAGGGTCTTGGAATAAGTCCTACCCAATTTGTTAATTTGAGATAAAGTCCGATTTGTTGCTGGCCCCTGTCTAAGCCTGGTGTCCCATCTGTTCTTGGTTAGGTTTATTTGCTGTCTCCTAATTACACCATTGACTGAGCTTTCTGCCAATTTCTACAGCTCTCATGTTATTCTCTGAAGCTTATGTATGAGTTTGCCAAGGCTGCTGTAACACAGTACCACAAACTGGATAGCTTGAACAACAAAAATTTATTGTCTCACAGTTCTAAAAGCTAGAAGTCTAAAGTGTCACCAGGGTTGGTTCCTTCTGCGGGCTATGAGAGAGAATCTGTTCCACAACTTTCCCCTAGCTTCTGGTGATTTGCTGGCAATCTTTAGCAATTCTTTGACTTGCAGAGGCATCACCTTGATCTCTGTCTTCAGGCTCACATGGTGTTGTCTCTTTATAAGGATATCAGTCATCTTGGATTAGGGGCACACTGTACTTCATTATGACCTCATCTTAACTGATTACATCTGCAGGGATATTATTCCTAAATAAGGTCACATCCAAGAAACTGGGGCTTAGAACTTCAATGTATCAATTTTGGGGATACACAATTCAACCCATTCAACCCATAACAGCTTATTAACTCTTGTCCTAATTTCCAAATGCTGCCCTGCTTGATTTCTGCCAATGGCCTACATATGATTTACCTTTGATTGCTTATTTTACTACACAGCCCTCTTAGATTTGATTTGAACTTCACCTGACTGTGCTCATGATCTTTCTGCCCTCTTTTTAGGACACTAATGTCCTAGGTCTATGTTTACCATGAGATTTACAACTCACTGTGTCTAGTTCTGTGTGGTGGGCAGAACAATGATTCCCCGAAGACATCCGAGTCCTCATCCCCAGAACCTGTGCATATGTTAAGTTCCATGGCAAAAAGGAATCAAAGTTGCAGATGGAATCAAGTTTGTATTCAACTGCCTTTAAAATAGGGAGATTATCCTGGATTATCCAATTGGGCCCAATGTAATCAAGCTTTTAAAAGTGAAAGAAGGAGATAAAAGAAGACAGAGGAACATATATGCCAATGGAAGTATGGTTCAAACGATACTTTATTGCTGGCTTTGAAGATGCAAGAAGGGGGCTTCAAACTGAGGAATGCAGGTGGCCTCTATAGATGGAAAAGGCAGGAAGATGGATTATTTTCTACGGCTTCCAGAAAGCTACACAACCATGCTGATACCTTGATTTTGGTCCAGTGAGGCCCATGTTGGACTCCTGAACTACAGAATTATAAGTAAATTTGAATTGACTTAAGCCACTAAGTTTGTGGTAATTTGTTAAGGCAGCAACAGAAATCTAATACATTTTAGAATAAAAAATTCCTGGGCATGCCGTCATATTTAGATGCCAGCCTTTATCCTACCCTGAAAGTTCTTCCTGTTCTCCTAGGCTTATTCCAATTAATTTATTTCACCACTGCTTCAAAACTTAGAATTAACATGCATTAGATGTAACATGGTGTAATAGAATTTGCATGGGTGTCGGAATCAGACTTGACTGCAAATTCTGGTTCTGTTACTTTTTAGCTGTGTGACCTTAGATAAATTATTAAACCTTTCTGAGCTTCAGTTACCTCTCTTTTATCTACAAAATGGAAATAAGACATACCTTTTTCTGTGAGGATTAATAATAAAATCTTTAAATGCACCTAACACAATGCATTGTATATGTCAGGTATTCAGTAAATGGTAGCTATTCTAAAGGCGTTTTAAATTCTTAAGCCCACCATTTAATTTTTCTAGCACATGTTATTTTTAAAGCAAGGCTCATTTTATTATTATTTTTTTTGAGACAGGGTCTGTCTCTTGCCCAGGCCGGAATGCAGTGGCGCAATTTTGGCTCACTGAAATATCTACTTCCTGGCCTCAAGCGATCCGCCCATCTCAGTCTCCCAAGTAGCTGGGACCACAAACACGGGACCACATCCGGCTAAATTTTTTTTTAAAATTTTTTGCAGAGACAGGGTTTTGCCATGTTGCCCAGGCTGGTCTCTAATTCTTGGGCTCAAGCAATTGCTGGCCTCAGCCTCCCAAAGTGCTGGGATTACATGTATGAGCCACCACGCCTGGCCAAGTCTCATTTTTAGATTCAAAATATAAACAAGTAATGGGATCTTGAAAGGAGGAATCAGTGAGGCATTGTGTCTTATAGCACTTATTGGTAAATGGATAAATATTCAGGAATAAGAAAACACAAAACTGTCAAAAATATGTCCAATTATTTTATTGTAGGAGATGCCCTGAGACAGAAGAGGACAGCACTCAGGAGACTGAGTTAATTGTGAAATATGTGCTGTCCTGCAGTAGGCAGAGAATGGGAAGATATTTGCTCTGTTGAATAATAACGATGTAAGTAACTTGAAAGCATTTTGGAAGATAATATGCATGTCTCCTTTTGCCTTCAAAGGACTCTACATACCATGGCCTAAATCTGCTTCATTGTGTCATCATGAAGTTGCATACCATAAAAGATATTTAGGAAAATGTTAGTTATAAAATATGTAAAAATTACTTATAACAAAGAATAGTTTATTTAAAAACTATTTTAAAAAGTTTCTTCTGGTTTTCTGTCCTTGTGATAGTTTGCTCAAAATGATGGTTTCCAGCTTCATCCATGTCCCTGCAAAGGATATGAACTCATCCTTTTTTATGGCTGCATAGTATTTTATGGTATATATGTGCCACATTTTCTTAATCCAGTCTATTACTGATGGACATTTGGGTTGGTTCCAAGTTTTTGCTATTGTGAATAGTGCCACAATACACATATGTGTGCATGTGTCTTTATAGTAGCATGATTTCACATGTTCTCACTCGTAGGTGGGAATTGAACAATGAGAACACTTGGACACAGGGCGGGGGACATTACACATGGGGGCCTGTTGTGGGGTGGGGGCAGGGGGAGGGATAGCATTAGGAAAAATACCTAATGTAAATGATGAGTTAATGGGTGCAGCAAACCAGCATGGCACATGTATACCTATGTAACAAACTTGCACGTTGTGCGCATGTACCCTAGAACTTAAAGTGTAATAATAAAAAAAAGTTTCTTCTATTTAAAAAAGAACCAGGGTAGGGGGCGGAATGAATAAGTAACACTGAAACATTGCAGCAAAACTTGATAGAGTGAATTAAAAATTTTCTTTGAGAGTTAAAAATGATTCTTCAAGAAACAGCAATAGTTATTGAGGATCTTACTGTACTCAGAAAAACAGGGGCAACCTCCCTAAGACAGTACCTTCTGAGCTTAAGTGCAGAGATGTAAACTTCACAATATTTTAAAACCATGACATTAGCAACCATTGCATCTGGCTCAGATAGTGCAGTTTTAGCTAATATTTGTCAACTAAATGAGTAGAATAAACTCACCTGAAAATACATTTTGAATCTCAAGAACCAGGGAACATAAGTAAAATACTCTTATTAAGAAATAGTAGTTGCCATTAGTCAATTCTTGTTGCTGCAAATTTCTTAAATCTCAAATCTAAAAAGGGAAATACAGGACTAGAAAACAAGTGGAATTACTGTTGGAGGAACAGATGGGATCCAACAGATAATTCCAGTTGCAGAGAGCAAAAGAGGTGGGTAGAGGTGAAGTCAGAACAGTAGGTATAAGGTAGAGGCTCTCCAGAGGGTGAGGGAAGATCCATGATGGGATAGAAGTACAGCACCTGAAAGAAATACATACTTCCTTCCTGGGGAGGAGCCAGAAGCCAGATTCAGACAAATTGGAGGTCAGAGTGTGGCATCAGAATACATGTGGTACACAAGGAAGCAAATGGGATTCATGAGGAAGAAAGAAGTTACTAGCTATGTCTAAGGGAGAGAGGAATGAAGAAATAGAACCAGGAACAACAAGATGTCACTCAGGATCACTGATCAGGAGTAGAGTAGGGAACACACCATGAAGTTTTAGAATCCAGCAGGCAGTTAGTCCTAATGATGAACTTGTGGGCATAGCCTATTTTCTATAATATCTTCTGACCATTATTTTCAATTTGTAAAATGGTCAGGCCTGGCCAGGTGGACAACAGTGTGAGTCTTGGCAAGCAACATTCTTGTGATTTGATATTACAAAACAGAATGTCCTAAGGTAGTAGGTCCCAGGACACAGTCTGGGGCTCTGCCAAACAATTCCAGAAATATGATGGCAAGGCCTGTGCAAGCCAAAGTCATTGGTGCCTCTTGCTTCTTGTCTGATGAAGATGTCCTCATCTTCTTCAGCTAGTGACAAAATTAAACACTCACTCCAGACCGATACATAAGCCAATTTGTGATTAAAACAAGATAAACTTGTTTTAATTTGGGAAATTCTATAAATTTTAGAAATATGTGAAATGAGACAAATGAGATATCAGATGGCCAGAGTCAGTTGAGAACTTCCTAATTCATCTCAGTTACTGACTTATGTAATGATGTCTGGCAAATGGCCTTGGAAAAGGAGTTCAAGTCCCAAACTGCATTTATAATTCCAAGTGGTATATATTGGTGATATCTGGATCTTTGGGTTGGGAACACCCTAACCTCATTTCAAAGATTGATAAATGGGTGGTTATATGATGTAAGAGTGTTTGCTATCACTTACCTAGATGAACAAGTAAGTAGACCTGGCTACAATACAGAAAAACCCCCAAAACATTGCAGTTTAATGCTACATGCAACCCACATCTAATCAGAAATAATATTATTTTAATTCTGCCTCCTAAATATCTCCCATACAAAAAATAATTTTTTCCCTCAACTTACTGTGACATTGACCTAGTTCAAGCTCCTTCGCCTGGACTATTAAAACAGCTTCTTAATTGGTTTCTAGTCTAGCTTTCCCTCATTTATTTCAATTTCTTTTCCATACATGGTGATTACTGTTTTTCTAAATATCCAACCTGATAATTTCATTGCTATGATTCAAACCTTTAGTGGTACCCAGTTTTTTGTATAAAGCCAACATTTCTTAAAATGGTCTATGAAGATGTTCATAATCTGCTTGTCATTTGTTTTTCCAATTTGAATTCCATATTCCAGCCCCACTGAACAACTTTCAGCTCCCAAATGTCATGCTGTCTCACCTCTGAGTCTTGCACTTTATGTTTTCTCTGCCTGTAACTTTCTTCATTGCCTCTTTCCTACTATTGCTACTATTTCCTACTATTGCACCAATGCTCATTATCTTTATACATTGCAGAATGTCACATGAAATGTGAAAGAAGAGGTGAGTAGGCTAATTTCTACTCACCGCTCAGGTTTGGGCAGGCAAACTACTTGTGCTCACAGTATCCATCTTTCCTTCTTTATCCTTGGCATGTGGATAGACTACATTTCCTAGCCTCCCTAGAAGTTAGGTGTGGTCATATGACTAAATAAAATGTGAGTGGAAGTGATATGCCTGCCACAAGCCCATAAAAAAACCTGTCACAAGCAAACCAAACCTTCCTCAACCTCTCCATCCACCCATCTCACTGGAAAGGACTCAGAGGACTTTGAGGAGGATGGAGTCCTAAGAAAGGTGTCTGGGACTTTCATTTGACTGTAACATGAGCAAGAAATAAATCATTAGTGTGTTGAACTGTGGAGAACTTGGGGTTGTTTCAGCAGCTGGCGTTACTATCCTTAAGTGACTCAAGGTTTTTGTTGCCTTACAACTTTGGGAAACCTCTGGTTGAAAATATTTGTCTTCTCTATGCTACTATAAGCTTGGTAAGGGCAGACACCATTATCTTATTCACTGTTTTATCTTCTGTTCTTATTACAATGTCTGTACACAATGTGTAAACACCCGAAAATATCTCTTAAATGTTAAATCAATGGGCTTTATATTGAAGCTTAGAAAATTCACATTTCAGTTTCCAGAGATTAAACATATAGGATTAAATTTAGAAAGTACATTTAATTCCTTTATCTGACAGAGCAGAAACTGGGAAAACTGGGAAATTCTTACATCTTAACAAGCAAACAACTTGAAAGACCAAATCAGCATTTTGGGACAAGAAAGTTAGTACAAAGTGAGGTTTACATTTTGATACTCGAGCTGGTCTGCTGCTTGATTTTACTTAAAAGAGGTAAGGATATCTGTTATGTGGCATGTCAAGAAGCTTCTGAAAAGCTGAAATAGGCTCTAATTTTTCTTATCAATTTTCAGAACTCTAGGCAATTCAAACCTGTTCAAAGTGTCAGTTGACATGTCCAGTAACGGTCGGTGCACTTTGTTACAAGATCACAAAAGGTAATAGTTGTCTACTTATGAGAAAAATATTACCAAGAGAAAGAAACTTGTCATCTCTACAGCATTAACGTAAAACAATTTGTAGTTATTGAATACAATGGATCTCTACCTTTGGCCAAGGTTTTTTTTGTGTGTGAAGTGACCACAATCTTCTCTCCTAATTAGGGTGTGATGGACTTTAGAGTAGCCCATAGAAATCATCCTGAAAATAGAAGAATGAATGAATTTTCAGAAAGAAAAGAGGTAAGAGAAAATGAGTGGGAGGGAGAGAGAAAGAGAGACAGAGACAGAGAGATCACATACTAGAATATTCTCTATGTGAATAAAGAGCCTAAGATTTTCATACTTCATGGACTTTCCTCAACTAGAAGAAAGTCTGCTGCTGCGGATTTTCACTAAAATTAATTATGGCATGGACAGGAGAGAATAAGGAGAAAGAAGTATTCATAATTTACTATACTTCTACTTTTCTTTTATCTATAAGAAATTATTGAATTTTTTTCCTTACCTTTTTGCTAAAGGACTGCAAAAAATACAGTTTCAGATTGGATATTAAAGGCAAACAAAATTAGTTATCTGCTCTAAATGTATTATTTGTTTCTTTCTTGCTACAGAAGCCTGATGACTAGTATGCCAATTATGATACTTTTCCTTTCCTATTCTTTTCAGCTTGGGGTAGCCACATGATGGAGTTCTCTCCAATGAGACCTAAGATGAAATCTGTTGATGAAATTTCTGGGGATTTTTTTTTTAAATTAAAAAGGAACATATACTGTTGACACTGTTCTCCCTTACTTCCAGCCCCCTCCTATTCTTCTTACTTTGAATGCAGATATGGAGTCTACAGCTTCAGAGGCCATTTTGCTACTATGAGGCAGTTAGCATGAGGACAAAATCCAACATGCTTTGGATGATAAAGCTGAAAAATAGAAAGAGCTTAGGCCCCTGGCATTGTTGAGACGATTAATACCAGCAGAGATAAACATTTATCTCTAGACTCTCTGTAATATGAGAAAAATAAACCACTATATATTTAAGCCTTCATTAGTCAGATTTTCAAAAACATTCAAACACTTGGCCAATACATAGAGGCAGAAGAGTAGAGAACATATTGAAACATATTTAAGACTCACACCAGATTCCAATGCATACCTTTCTCTTGCTGATTTGCCAGAATCATCTAGGATACAGGACTTATACACATTTGGATATTCAGTTTAATGGTAGAACTTTGAAGATGGGAACAATGAGTGAAAACCATTTAGTTAAGAAATGCTGTTGCCAGTTACTTAAAAACAAAGCCTGTGCAAATTTTTAAAAAACGTTTTATAGGCTGTAAATCAAAGAAAATACTAAGGTGAATTTCAATCATTTTGGAGGTTTATTTCGCCAAGGTTAAGGACACACTCAGGAAAAAGGAACACACATACACAAAATACAAAATTAGCTGGGCGTGGTGGTGCACACCTGTAATCCCAGCTACCTGGGAGGCTGAGGCTAGAGAACTGCTTGAATCCAGACGGCAGAGGTTGCAGTGAGCCAAGATCAGGCCATTGTACTCCAGCCTGGGCAACAAGACTGAAACTCCATCTCAAAAAACAAAACAAAAAACCCAACCAACCAAACAAACAAAAAACCCCCAAGAAACTAAGCAAAACACAGGAACAATCTGTGATTCATGCTTTTTCCACAGAGGATCTAGGAGCTTCAATATTTAGGGGAAAGAGCAGGCAGTAGGAGAAAGAGGAAGGAAAATAAAAAGAGGGGAGGATAGATAAAGGGGGCAGCTATTGCATTCTCTTGAGTCTTCAATTAGTGTTCACTGAATCCACATCTTATATGTGGATTTATATATATGTCAATTTATGACATATATGACTTATATATGTCAATTTACATTGTCAGGGTGAAATTCGACAGATTTGTTTTAGGGTAAAGATCTTGGGGCTTACAGGGAATTTTCTGGTGAGCAAATTGTGAGGGAGGTATGTAGCCTTTTATCTTTGTAGCTATCTATTTAGGAACAAAATGGGAGGCAGGTTTACATGACCCAGTTCCCAGCTTGACTTTTCCCTTTGGCTTAGTGAGTTTGGAATCCTGAGATTTTGTTTTCCTTTCACAGGCAAAAGCATGTTTATAAGAACATAGATACTATATCAGATGGGACTGACAGACTGAGATATTATTCTTAAATGTGAGGCTTTTTTTGCAGTTACTCAGGATTAAGAACAGGATTGGTCATCAAGTCTGGGGCATAGCTGTCGATGAAGAGTTAAATGGTGTAAAATATTTGCTTTAAAATATTTGAAGAGATTTCTTCTGAGCCATATATGAGTGACCAATGGCCTGTGACACAGCTGTCAGGAGATCCACTAAGGTGGTCAGGCCATAGCTTGGTTTTATACATTTTAGGGAGACATAAGACATCAATTAATACATGTAAGATGTACATTGGTTTGGTCTGGAAAGGCAGGACATCTCGAAGTCGGGGCTTCCAAGTCACAGGTAGATGCAAAGATTTTCTGATTGGCAGTTGGCTGAAAGGTTAAGTTATTGTCCAAAGACCTAGAATCAATAGATGGGAATGTCTGGGTTAAGAAGAGGAGTTGTGGGTTATTCAGAGGAAGCTTCCGGTAGCAGGCTTCAGAGGGAATACATTGTAAATGTTTTTAATCACTGCTGATTCTTTCCTGAATCAGGAAAAAGGCCTGGAAAAGGAAGGGGATTCTCTTTAGAATGTAGATTTTTCCCACAAGAGACAGCTTTGCAGGACTATTTCAAGATATGGCAAAGGAACATAATTTGGGGTGAAACATTTCATTTTCTTTCAGGCCTGCTATCTGTCATGTGATGCTATACTAGAGTCAGGCTAGAATTTGGTATCTTGTTGCTACAAAGTCTGCTTTGTCAGTCTTAAGATCTATTTCAATGTTAATGCTAGTCAGCTGTGCCAGAATTCCTACAGGGAGGAGGAAATAATGAGGCATGTCCAACTCCCCTTCTCATTATGGTCTGAACTAGCTTTTTGGGTTAACTTTGAAATGCCCTTGGCCAAGGGTAGGGTCCATCAGTCAACCAAGGGGCTTAGAATTTTAGATTTTTGTTTATGTTGCTAAACCCATAGCCTAAGACAGATACACAGACTTGATTGTGGGATTGGAAAAGATAAGTGACTGGTGGATAATTGTCTAGAAAATTTTGGTAAAGTCATGGCTATGTATCCCCATCAACCTATTAAGATGATTAGAGATATTTTATTAATTCTTAATTTTAGAGGGTTAGAATCTTGGAACCGCCTCATCAAATGTCACTCAGTATTGGAGTTAGGGTAGCTGAACCATTGATCTAAACCAGAACATATGAAGAAAGAGCAAATGTTTGGAATTAGAAGGTTTAAGGTCAGTGCTCTGACAATAGTTCATTGACTTTGGGAAAAATCACTCTGATCCTCAGTTTTCTCAGCTGCACAATGGATATAATAACACTTTTTCTCTGTTCTTTCTAGGGTTGTTCTGAGGCAGAGATAAGAAAGTGTGTGTAAGGTCTTTTTGTATACTGTTAAATGTTACATGGATGTTAATTATGATGATGATGATGATGATGATGATGATGATGATGATATGCCTAATGTGCAGCCTGGTATTTTTCAGGGATTACTAATCCATCTTTATTACTTCCTTCTAGTAATCACAGCAAACACCTGAGCAATGTCATTCTATAAACATCCCTGGTTGGGTTTAGGGAGCAAACAGAAATCTAGGGTCCAATTGCTGGAGTCATCTCTGTGATATCAGCTAGCACATTTCTGAAAACTCCTCAACCTTCATGATAACCTGAAATGTGATTTTCAGCTCAGACCCCTGTCATTTTCTGTCAGAGACTGAGAGATTTTTAGCACAGGAAGAACAGCCTAAGGGTCCTTTCCTTCTTGGCCTTGAAAAGAAAATATAACTGTTTGGCAGAAAAAAACAACAACAAACATTCACAGGTCTGACAAAGAACTAATATTTATTCTTTTAAAATGTACTTCTGAAATAGTTCAGATATATAAAAAAATTTTAACAATTATAATGAACACTCACATTTCCACCCACCTTAAGAAATAAAACACCAACAAAATAAGACTTTTGGTACCCCTCTGAAATTGTATCCCAGATAAGCAGTATCTTGAATTTTGTTGTTTGTCATACATTTCTCGGCATTTTTGCCGTTGATCAACATCAATTCCTTATAAGGGCATATCTTTAGCTAGGCATGGTGACACGTGCCTGTATTCCCTGCTACCTGGGAGGCTGAGGTGGGAGTTCACTTGAGCCCAGGAGTTAGAGGTTACAATGAGCTATAAATCATTGCCACTGCACTCCAGCATAGCGAGACCCTGTCTTTATAAAAGGTATTTTTTAAAACAATTTTTTAAAGTGAGCAGAATCTTTCCAGACTTATCACAGTTCTATACATCAATATTCCTTCTTCATCTCCTGTTTTAAAGGTTATAGCATTTCTTTTTAAAATTGTAAGTTTCTCACTAACATACACGTTTTTGACATCTTAAGAATTGAGCTTGGTGAAATATATATATTTGGTCAAAAATAAAGCACCAATGTTCATTATCTTTATACATCGCAGAATGTCTCCCCCGCTCCCCCCTCTTCCTGAACCTCTTCTCCCTTCTTTATTTGCATTGGCATGTGGACTTCTTGTTCCCACCAAATGAGTCAGTGAGATAGAACGGATGTCAGTGTCTCCTGAAAAAAAAAAGATGCCATACTGTCTTGTAGAGTCACAAAAAGCATTAGTTTGAGCCAACACTGAAAAAACTTGGGAGAGCTCACATAAAAGTCTGGATTTCTGGCTTCTTTAGAAAATGCTGATAACACACTGCCAACATTCCCACATAACAATCATCCACTTGAACCAAGAAGCAGCTGCGTCTTTTAAATGGGGCACCTTCCATTTTATCATGTGATGTTCCTATCACTCCTTTTTTCTCCCTAAGAACAATGTCAGTTGTCATTTATTACTATACTTGGACTGCTGATGTTCCTTATGGTAGAGGAAAAAGTTTTTTCCTTACCCATATAAATACTCTCGAAAGTAGGGAAAGAAAAAACAAAAAAATCAATCAAAAGGGCCAAACCCACTCTGAAGTCACCCTTAAACAAGCAGATAGTCTAGGAAAAAAGTGTGCTCACTCCAAAATCACAACTTTAAGAGAAGCTCCCCTGACTTTTTTTTAATCAATTAGATTGCTGCTTCTAAGGCCATCTTCTATAGGAATTTACTTCAGTAACCTGTCACCCCAAACCCTCACACCAACTTCCAGTCTCCTCTAGATTCATATGCAATTTTAACTTAGACTTAAGACAATGAGTGGAAAATGAGACAAGAGAAATGTAGGAAGAGGATAAATGTTAAAAGACTCTCAACATAAAAGACTCCAAACATTCAAAGACATCCCAGCTTTGAATTCAGGGATGAGGCACAGAAATCAACACACAGTGGATACGATTATTTAAAAACAATTTCACAAAAGGAGATCCACTTTAAATATAATTTAAAAATTGTTGCTGCTAAGGTTAAGGTTTTTTTTTTTTCCTAACATCTCATCAAATTTAAGCCAATCTAAAATAGGATGATAGAGAATAAGCTCTAACCTTGGAAATTATATTTAGGTTGTAATGACTGAAGCACTTGGTAGGCCAATAGAAAATATTAAAAATGAAGAGAGGCAAATTAAAGAAATTGTAAGTATTTAGCTAGCAGCATTCAAGGAAAAAAGGCACTGTGTATCTGGCCTCTATATAAAACACAGGAATTCCAGCCACTAGCAAGGTATTCTCTGGACAGAGCAGGTATAAATCATTTGGCTTCTATATAAATTATTCAAGTACTTCTTTGTCACTTTAAGCTTAAGAAGAATTTTATAAATATTATTATGGGAAAAGTATGTCTTAGCTAAGAGACATGAGAACAAGTAATCCTTGATGTATGAATAACTATCTGATTTAAAAGCAGCTGGTAACATTGTAGTATTTTCTCCATATTACTCACAACCCTGTCCCACATATCACTCTTCCCATAGGTGATACCCCGATATTTTTTCTACTTTTGCAGGTCACATGAAAAGTGAAGGATAGAGGTAAGAAAAAAAATGTTATGGGTGTCTAGAAATATTAACTCTGCCCGTGGGTTACTACTCCAACAGCAGTCCCCCTCTTCCACCTCTTTTTCCTTAGACCCCTTGGCCACCTCTGTCATGGGAGGGAGAGGGTCAAGGGAAAGCTGCTGAAACAAGATAAATTCTTGTATCTTCATGTAGAATTCTGAATGTCTTTTCCTATAGAAATACTATTATAAATTGTGGTTAAATTTAGTTTAAATAGTACTGAGTGTACCATACTTAAGCATGTTTTTTGCTAGATCAATCCTTTTGAATTAGCCTACGACTCCAAAAATGATTGAAAAACATATTGCACAGTCATAAACATATATGTACAAGTGAAATTTTGGAAGCAATCTGTTTCTCAGTTTGAGAAATGCCTTGGTCTCTCATTATTATAAATTATTGCCCATTATTAATTTATAATCACCCTGGCTTTGTTATCTTTGAATTTAGGGTAGGAAGAATTAGTGCTGAGTTAAGACTGAGAGTCCTAAATTGCAATACTGAGATTCATTCATTCACGAATAGCTACTATATATTAGTAGGCACCGTACTAGGTTTTGGGATACAGAATGATTAAAACAGATGCACTCCCTGCTGTCATGAAACCTGCAGTTCATATGAGGGAAGACAAATATTAAGCAGTTGACCACACCAATAATTAACTATGAGTCCTATAAAGGGACAGTGCTGGGGGGGAAAAAAACCAAAAAACTTAAGTAAGGGAACCTGACCTCTTGTGGGAGTTAGGGAAGACTAAGGAAGGCTATATGGGGCTTGAAAGATGAATATGAATTAGCCACTTAAACAAGTGGAGAATTAGTATCCCAGTTAAAGGGACCAGTATCTGAAAAAAACCCGGGGTGAGAAGCTTGGGGCATTGGAAGAAATAAAAGGAGGCTAATGTGTCTAGAGCATATTAGCATGAGCAAAGGCTGGACTAGCAGGTAAGGGCTAAATAAAGCAGGATGCTTTAGGTCATGTAACAGATTTTAGACTTCTCTCTAATATCAATAGGAAGCCACTGGAGTATTTCATTTATTATGATTATAATTAGCATCTTGCTATGCTGCACAGGCTGCACTTGAACTCTTGAGCTCAAGTGATCCTCCTGCCTCAGACTCCCTAAGAGCTAGGACCACAGGTGTGCACCACTGCACTTGGCTCTGGAGCATTTTAATCAGAATGATGTGATTAGATTAAGCTTTAGAGCCAGTCTCTAATCTCTAGTGACTCCACATAGATGTAGTTATATCCTTAAATTAGCTTGTAGCAAATAGCTGCCTCAGTCCACTCTACTGCAATCAGCAGCATTCTATATAATGCATTTCTAAGCTCCTTCTTAAAGTAATTCCTCAAAACATAGGATCATTTTGTCCCACATTGCCTCCTAGAAAAATTAACTAACTCTTCAGTCTGTGGAATAAACAGTTACTGTTTTCTTTATTTCGTCTTTACTCTTTTAAACTCTAAATAATTTATTACTTCTTCTACTAGCCTCTAAGCTCCTGTTCAGAAGTTTGACAGGAATTCAGAATCTATGTCAACTGTCAGGCCACTAGGAATTCATTTAGGGAATTGAAGTGGCAATTTATTAGTAAACTGGTGTGGAAGCCCATTTTCTTTTCTTTGTACTGTATTTTTTTCCGCATTTGGGCCATTCTGAAAGTGGCAGTTACTCATGGCCTGAGAGAGTAAATGCAGTGTTCAGATCGCTGAATTTGTGCCACAAGAGATTGTACTGGAAGAATTTTATTACAAAATGCTTTATATTATAAGCACATCCAGTGACTCTTTGGCATCAATCTCCTCTAAAAAATTAAATAATCAAAAGTAACTAAATATAATTCAAACCTACCTCCAGACTCGTGCTATTGTTTTTTTTTCTTGCATATGCAGAGCTCTCTGATTATCCAGAGAGCTCAGTCTGCAGAAGCAGTGTGTGCGGGGGCGGGGTGGACAGAACAAGATTTTGGCCCTCCATTGCAAACTGTTGCCTTTTCAAATGATGCACACATGCTTGGTCCATCTGTCATCAAGGACTCTGCAGAATAGTCAGTAAAACTTTCTATTCCATGTCTGAAGCTGCATTGCCAAATATTAGTAACTCATTTTATTTATAACCGATTCTCCAAAGTAGGAAAAACAGGTGGTACTCATGAAGAACTCAATAGTAGCCAAATTTCAAAGGTCAGATGCTGCAAGTATGGAATAAGAGGAAGCATTCTGTGTTCATACTCTTACTATAAAAATGTTTGCCTGTGGATCCTTTCCCCAACTATGATAGTAGTACTTAAGGCTGCCCAGGACCTCTTTCTAGAGCCTTGCCCCCAAACCCCAGCCAAATTACTGTTCTCCAGGAAGTTCCCCAGGCTGCAGACTTTTAAAAATACTCTCATGGGGACTCCTTCCTAACTCATTTTATGAGGCCAGCATCATCCTGATACCAAAACCTGGCAGAGATACAATAAAAAAACTTTAGGACAATATCCCTGATAAGCATCAATGCAAAAATCCTCAATAAAATACTGGAAAACTAAATCCAGCAGCACATCAAAAAGCTTATCCATCATGATCAAGTCAGCATCATCCCTGGGATGCAAGGCTGGTTTAACGTACGCAAATCAATAAACGTAATTTGTCACATAAACAAAGCTAAAGACAAAAACCACATGATTATCTCAATAGATGCAGAAAAGGCCTTTGATAAAATTCAACATCCCTTCATGTTAAAAATTCTCAATATGCTAGGTATTGATGGAACATAACTCAAAATAATAAGAGCCATTTATGACAAACTCACAGCCAACATTACACTGAATGGACAAAAACCGAAAGCATTCCCCTTGAAAAGCAGCACAAGACAAGGATGCCTCTCTCACCACTACTATTCAACATAGCATTGGGAGTTCTGGCGAAGGCAGTCAGGCAAGAGAAAGAAATAAATGGTATTCAAATAGGAAGAGAGGAAGTCAAACTGTTTCTGTTTGCAGATGACATGATCGTATATCTAGAAAACCCCATGTGTTAGCCCAAAAGCTTCTTAAGTAATAAGGAACTTCAGCAAGGTCTCAGGATACAAAATTAATGTGCAAAAAACACAAGCATTCCTATACACCAAGAACAGACAAGCAGAGAGCTCAATCATGAATCAACTATCATTCACAATTGCTACAAAGAGAATAAAACACCTAGGGATACAGCTAATGAGGGAAGTGAAGGACCTCTTCAAGGAGAACTACAAACCACTGCTCAAGGAAAGAGAGGACAAAAACAAAAAAACATTCCATGCTCATGGATAGGAAGAATCAATATTGTGAAAATGGCCACATTACCCAAAGTAATTTATAGATTCAATGCTATTTCCATTAAAATACCATTGATACTCTTCACATAATTAGAAAAAACTACTTTAAAATTCATATGAAGCCAAGAAAGAGCCTGTATAGCCATGACAATTTTAAGCAAAAGGAACAAAGCTGGAGGCATCACATTGCCCAACTTCAAACTGTATTACAAGGCTACAGTAACCAAAACAGCATGGTACTGCTACCAAAACAGACACATAGACTAATGGAACAGAATAGAGACCTCAGAAATAAGACTGCACAGCTACAACCATCTGAACTTTGACAAACCTGACAAAAACAACCAATGGGGAAGGGATTCCCTATTTAATAAATGGTGCTGGGACACTGGCTCACCACACACAAAAAACTGAAAGTGGACACCTTCCATACATCTTATGCAAAAATTACCTCAAGATGGATTAAAGACTTAAATGTAAAACCCCAAAGTATAAAAACTCTGGAAGAAAATCTAGGCAATACCACTCAGAACATAGGTACGGGGAAAGGTTTCATGATGAAAATGTCAAAAGCAATTGCAACAAAAGCAAAACTTGACAAATGGGATCTAAGTAAAACTAAAGAGCTTCTGCACAGCAAAAGAAACTATTATCAGAGTGAACAGACAACCTACAGAATGGGAGAAAATTTTTGCAATCTATCCGTCTGACAAAGGTCTAATATCCAGAATCTACAAGGAATTTTTAAAAATTTACAAGAAAAAAACCAAAGAACTCCATTAAAAAGTGGGCAAAGGACATGAACAAACACTTCTTAAAAGAAGAGATACATGCAGCCAACAAACATATGAAAAAAAGCTCAACATCACTATCATTAGAAAAATGCAAATCAAAACCACAGTGACATACCATCTCATGCCAGTCAGAATGGTGATTATTAAAAAGTCAAAAAAGAGCAGATATTGGCGAGGCTGTGGAGAAAAAGGTATGCCTTTATACTGTTGGTTGGAATGTAAATTAGTTCAACAATTGTGGAAGACTGTGTGTGGTGATTCTTCAAAGACCTAGAACCAGAAATACCATTTGACCCAACAGTTACATTACTGGGTATATACCCAAAGGAATATAAATCATTCTGTTATAAAGATACATGCACACATATGTTCATTGCAGCACTATTCACAATAGCAAAGACACAGAATCAACCCAAATTCCCATCAATTATAGACTGGGTAAAGAAAATATGGTTCATATACACCATGGAATACTATGCAGCCATAAAAAGGAATGAGATCATGTCCTTTGCAGGGACATGGATGGAGCTGGAAGCCATTATCCTCAGCAAACTAATGCAGTAACAAAAAACCAAACTCTGCATGTTCTCACTTATAAGTGGAAGCTGACAAAGAGAACACATGGACACAGGGAGGGGAACAATACACACTGGGGTCTGTTGCTGAGGGGAGCAGGGGGAGGGAAGGCATCAGGAAAAAGAGCTAACACATGCTGGGCTTAATACCTAGGGATGGGTTGATAGGTGCAGCAAACCACCATGGCATATGTTTACCTATGTAACAAAACTGCATATCCTGCACATGTATTCCAGAACTTAAAGTAGTAAAAAATACCCTCATGGTCCTCCATTTCCTTCCTGCGTGGTTTTGTGCTGATAAATTATGGTCATCTAATCTCAAAAATTCATCCACGAATTGTTTTAGTGATGATTGTTTGGTGTTAAACCCCTCCTGGAGATGACTACAAAAAACAATGGCTATAATGTCAAAAGACTTTAGCTACATTGCATGTCAGTAGGCAAGACAATATCGTGGGCAGGAAAGATCTTTCTCTTGTTGGTCTCTTATACTGTGATCATGAGAACAGCAACAAATTTCTGAGGAATTAAGAATAGAAGAAATACTGGGAGACAGCTTAATAAAGTTCAGATTTTCAAAAGGGAAAGAAGGATGTGTTTTGGCCGTCTAGTATCCTTCTTTTTTTAATATAACACTGATTTTTTTCTGTTGGGAAATTACCTCTTTCCCCATTGGAGTGGAATATTACAATGCCTTGATGTCCTCTAGCCAGGGGATGGGCTTGTGACTCAATATAGCCCATCAATTTGCACACTTTGAGTGACTATTAAAATGACTGAATTTTTGTGGACTTTATTTACCCTGATAGGGCACTTTAAACAGGCCATCCATTTCTTCTTGCTGTTGAGACACCTAGAACTAGCTTGGTTCTTGGTCTTTCTGAACCTGGTTATTTAATCTTCTCTTTTTAGTTCTTCCAATGAATTCTTTTTTATTCTGTTGTTTGCAAACAACAGAAAAGGACACTAATTGCACAAATATTCATTCTAAACTGGTAAATGTGATATTTATCCTGTAAGTTTCTAGAGAGATTATCTACTAAATCTAATTCTTCTACTATTGATGTGGTGGGACTCCTATTCCTAGTCCCTTTTGAAGTGAAGTATGCTCATGTGATTTTCTTTGGCCACAGAAAGGTGATTTGGAGTGATATGTAGCATTTCTAGGTAGAAACTTTGAAAACCAGTGTGCAGTTTGCCACTGTTCTGGTGATCAGGGAAGTTTGTGTCAAAATGAAATCTCTATTAGCATGGGTATCTGAGGGACTATGATGAAAAGAGCTCCTCTGCTGCCCTACATTAGGCTTCTAGTATAAGGTAGTTATAAACTTTTGCCATGTTAAACTATTGAGATTTGGCCAGGTTGGTAGCTTGGGGGGATGTTATTTTGACTAACATAAGAGTGACTTTAGAGGATGTAGAAAAATGGGTAGTTATTTCTGGTTGTCAGCTAGCATGGAGTCCTCAAGGATAAGACCTGTTAGATATTTTACTCTCACTTTTAAAAATCAGAGTTGTTAGACCAGAAATATAAGAGAAATGGAAAAGGCTGAATTTCTCTCCTAAAGTAATATATAAACCCTATTAACAAGAAAGAAGAGGGCCAAGCGCGGTGGCTCACGCCTGTAATCCCAACACTCTGGGAAGCCGAGGTGGGCGGATCACGAGGTCAGGAGATCAAGACCATCCTGGCTAACATGGTGAAACCCTGCCACTACTAAAATACAAAAAAATTTAGCAGGGCATGGTGGACAGCGCCTGTAGTCCCAGCTACTCGGGAGGCTGAGGCAGGAGAATGGCGTGAACCCGGGAAGCGGAGCTTGCAGTGAGCCGAGATCTCACCACTGCCCTCCAGCCTGGGCGACAGAGTGAGACTTGGTCTCAAAGAAACAAAAACGAAAACAAAAACAAAGAAGAAAGAAGATAGAATCTGTTTAAATTATTTTTATTTTAATGATAAATATAAATAAAACTATAAAGCAAGATCATCAAATATGAATTATAAAAAAGCTACAAAACTAGTATTATTAAAATTCATCCCATTAATTAAAATAAAATTGCTATTTAGTAATGTGAACATGGTACTGACTTCCATAGGTTTAGTCTTCCGATTCTATCACATGCCATATGATGATTCAGGTCACCCACGTTTTTTCTTTATTTGAAACACTGCAAAATCATCATTTATAGAGGACACAGTGATGTCATCTAGCCTGCTTTTGGTGTGCATGCATCATTTAAGTATTAAGGCATTTCTTTTTTTAACTAAAAACAATTAGAGTAGTACTTTTTGGTACCAATGTGAGGATAAATGCAGACCCAGGAACAAAAGTAGTGTGCCAATCCTCAGTTATAAAAGGGTCATTCAAATTATATTGAATACATTTGTATCAATTAAAAAACGATTATTATTAAAATGAAATGATAACATTAGCATAATTCTCATAAGGGACTTGAGAATCTGAGAATATGTGGATTACCAAGAACTGCATGAAATAGTCCGAAAAACATTGCACTTGTTGTGAAATATCGACATTTCAGCAAGACATGACATCTCTCACAACACTGGACATCCTCATGGATGAACAAGATAATAATTATTGAACCATAGCAATAATTCATGGAATGTTTATTAATGGGTCAGTATCAATCCAGAGAGAGGTTTCTAGTGACATAGCTCAGAGCCTTATCCCAAACTTGTTTTATTTTGTAACTTAACTGAAGCCACCAATAAAAGTGCAGAATGTGTTAAACAAATATATTAATGACAAGCTGGAGATGAAAACAAATATGGTGCATGAAAAAGAAATATGCAAAACAACCTCTACTCCACCTCCCTTCCAAGATTTGATTCCTATATCATCAGATGTCTATTCCACCCATGAGCCCTCCCTTTTGGAGTCATGTACTGACCCCAAGAAGATCACTCCTCCTCATTTCTGTCTCTTTCTCCAGTAATATAACTGTCTTTATTCTTGGTAATTTCTTCATAGAGATGGATAATCCTTCCAATTGCCTGACTTTTTGGTTTCTTTACCTCCTTCCTTTCTTCCAATGTCCTTGTCTTCCATCTTCCCTCAGTCACTCTACAGGCGTATCTTAAATTTTGTAACTGTGAATAACTGAAATCTCTGCATAATCTCAATCTCAAGCTTTCTATTCTTACTTCCTCCTCCTCTAACCTTTTCAGTTCATTTCTTTCAGTACCTGAATTCCAACAATCCTTTCAACCCACTAAGACCATAAAGTATCTATTCTACTATCTAATCACTCACGTCTTTTGTCCCTTTGTTATTCAGTTTAAATTCTATGATCTATCAGTATACTAACTCCAGTACTTATACCCTTACCTTCTTTCCACTTGCCACTCTCTCACTATATTGCTTTCACTTGTCTTCAATCAAGACTAAATCCAATTTTATGCCATTACATATCTGTACTTGTTTAGTCAATATGACTAGAAAAAAACACAGAACAATGTTGACTTGTTTCACTTTGTATTCATGATCATTAACCTTAAGTGGACTCTTAATGCTGCCTACCAATTACACATACGCCTACTCTGTTAGATTCAGATAATTATTTCATTCTTCTCCTTTCTCTTTAAATTTTCAATACTTCTTTCCTCGTAAGCTTCACTTTTAGCTTATGACCTTGCTTCCACTTTGCCTGATAAAATAGAAGCAATATTTAAGAACTTGCAAAAACTATACCACCTTTTCTACCTTTCTTAATATACTTGCGACCATATACTTTGCTTTCTCCTTTGTTATTATGGATAAGTTCTATGTACTTCTAAATAAGTCCAGGTCTTCAACTTTTCTAGATCTTTTCCCTTCTCTCCAACTCAGGGATGTCCTCCAACTATTCTTCCTACTTTCATGCATCATTGATTTCTCAATAGTAAACATTCCGTTTTTATTATATTTTCATAAAATAAATAACTAAATAAATAGATAAACAAATTAGCCTTTTCTTGAACTCACTTCCTTGCCAGCTCACATGCCATTTCCCTTTACAAAAAAACCCTAAGGAAAAGGTATTTATACACTTGATCTCCAATTTCTCTCTTCTCCTTCTTCCTGGAATGCATTCTAAATAAGCTTTTACCCTTGCCACTCCACCACAACCACTCCTGTCAATATCATCCATGACCTCATGTCCTCATCTTATTAGACTTTCAGCAGCATTTGACAGACATGAGCACTCCCTCCTTTTCACTTGGCATGGACAACACACTCTATTAGTTTTTCAACTACCTCATTTACTGTTCCTTTTTATTCTCTCTTCTTGGTTATTACTCATTTCTTCACATTGGAATGCCTTAGGTTTCAGTCATTGCATCTCTACTCTTTTCTATCCATACCCATTCCCTTGGTGGTTTGATCCAGTACCATGATTTTTGTTTGTTTGTTTGTTCAGAGATGGGGTCTTACTCTGTTGACCAGAGCTGGAATGCAGGCCTACAGGTGTGTGAGCCACTGTGTCTGGCTCTTTAAATGCAATCTAAACACTGGTGATTCACAGCTATAAATTTATAAAGACATTTATATAGCTCAGGTCTCTCCCCTGAATGCCTGACTTAAATACCCAAATGCCAATGAACACGACCAAAATATTAACAGGTCTAAAACTAAATCCTGATCTGCCCTTAAAAACTTTCTCCCCCGAGTTGAACAATGAGAACACATGGACACAGGGAGGGGAACATCACACACTGGGGCTTGTCAGGGTGTGGGGGGCTAGTGGGGGGATAGCATTAGGACAAATACCTAATGTAGATGACAGGATGATAAGTGCAGTAAACCAGCATGGCACGTGTATACCTATGTAACAAACCTGCATGTTCTACACATGTGTCCCAGAACTTAAAGTATAAAAAACAAACCAAAACAAAAAAAACTTTCTCCCCTCTAAGTCTTCCTTGATCAGTCAATGGCAACTCCATTTTTTAAACTGTTCAGGCCTGAGACTGTAAACTTCCAGCAGTTGTCTAACAGCTTACACCAACTAACTATTACTTACTTAACGATTCTTCATATTAGTACTTTTTTGTTTTTTTGGTTATTGATCAATTACCTATCCCATTCTTTCAAGTTAGAGACTTTCCATTTTATGGTATCTAAGACTAAGAAGATAATCTCTACATCTCTGGGAACTATAATTTAAGAGGGCTACAGGCATCTGGAGGGTGTCAAGAGGAAAAATCACCAAAATACTGAGAGAAAGTAAAGCCAAGTTTATGAGAAATAGGTGAAGAAATTGAGGATAGAGAAAAAAAAAAATTGAAGGAGAAGTTATATCTGTTGTCAAGTATTTCTATAGTCCTTCATGTGGAAGGATGATGACCACAATTTGAACTATCTATCCTAGTAAAGTTAAGCCATTAGGAATGTGACAATGCTTTCTTCTGGGAATGGATAGACTTGATAATCAGCCACTAAAAGAACATAATACTGCAAGGCTTAGGCCATTTAGTTCCCAAGTCTATATATATATGTCTATGACTCTCTCTCTCTCTCTCTCTCTCTCTCTCTCTCTCTCTGTGTGTGTGTGTGTGTAACAAAAAGGAAAGGAATAATATCTTGAGATATTTTACAGTCTTAATATATTGCTATATGTCCATGATTGTTACTTTGCAATATCTTTACTAGAGTATAAAGGAAACCCTTTATTCAGTGTCCCAAAACAAAAAGTTTAGTTAGATGTTATCATACCTCATCTGAGAAAGAGATGGTCAACTGTCTCATAGGTAGAGAAGTAGTGATTGGATCATGTCCAAAGAACCAGACTCTAGATGAAAATGTTTCTGTCCAATCCTTTTAAGAGAGAGCCTCTTTTCTTCTCAGATATGTACAAGTTTAAGGAAAGAGATCTTTCTCCCAAGGTCTGAAAAACAAATTGGAATTATATGTGATATCTGTCATATATAGTTCTGAGTCTTTCACCTACGCTTTATAAACAATAACCTATTATTTAATTTTTGACTGGACAAGGAGAAGAGGTTATTTCCCTGAGTTTCAGCTACAAATTCTCAAAACAAACAAACAAACAAACAAACAAACAAAAAAACAAACAAAAAAACCCTTCTTTTAAGACGAATAGGTCAAAGTTGTAGAGTAACAGATTTTGACTTCCTATGAAAACGACTTATCATTTCCAGGATGTGTTGCCTCTAGAGCAGTGGCTCTAAATCTTGGCTGCAGTTGAAATCACTTGAGAGGGTTAAAAATTCTGATTTTTGAGTCTGGCCCTCAGATTCTAATTTAGTTGATCTGGGCTGTAGCTTCAGCATGGTGATTTTAAAACGCTCCCACAGGTGTCCCATTGTGCAGCCAAGGTTGAAAACCTCTTTTCTAGAGATATTTTAGTCCTTCTTTCTGTTGCTGAGGATAGATGAGGGAAGATGGGGGTGAGGGTAGTGTTTCATGTATGTGTTGGAGGACCACTCTGAGCAAATGTTGCTGAAATAATGTAAGCATTAAACAGTTTATTGGAGTAGGTAGCCTTTTATGTTTTCCAACCTTGAGATTCTGTTATCTTGTGTCTAGCTTTCACAATGCACATATATGGAAACAAGGAAATGTATACAAGGATACAAATTCCACTGAGCTATACAAATTGAGATGATTTTGCTAGTATAGCTGTATTCTTAGTTGCTGCCTCTTTGGGTGAGTAAACTATTCTTTTATTCTGACTGCTTTTCAATGCACATGACATAGTTTTATTAGACTACATTATACACAGCATCATTGAGTCAAAGAAAAGTTATTAGCCTGCTATAAGAAGCTTCTTAAGCAGCTGTGAGGGCTTGTTAATATACATTATGATGTTAATAGCGCACATAAATGTGTGTTGAGTGGGTAATAGGGGACAGAAATTTAAACCAAATTAAAAATGTGAGAGAGACTGCAGCATACGGGAAATAAATGATCATTGCCACTAGTCTCAATTATTTTTCTTTTTTTCAAGGTCAAGTTGGCAATTTTTCACAACTCCTACCCACAAATGCCCTTCCCAATTGATTGACTCTTACAGCTAGAAGCTCTTCTTACACCCAGGAGGCAAGCTTGCTTTTTTTATGCTATTAGAAAAAAATCTAAATGCCAAAGTGAAAAGAATACTGAGCTTCTGTTTATTTTTATCTGAAAATCAAAACATCAGGCAAACTCTAAAGCAGTTAATTTCGATTTTAATCCAGGATTTAAAAAAATGAAAAAAAATGAGCTCAAATGACTAAAAAAAAAACCTGAGGAAAACTGTTAATTATTTTAAATAACCATAAAGAAAGCCTTATTATAACACTGCTAGGTAGGAATCTCCTAATTCTTCCCACTCAATAAAGCATGCTATCTGATGTGGCAAAAGAAAGAAAATCTTTTGTTCGTCATTCCTATTGCAGGATGAAAGAATATCTAATGCTTCCATAACTGTGTAGGACTTTTTCTCATGGATTTCTTTTCCCTAAAATTTAACCATAGCTTAAAGAATCAGGGTAAACTATCATAATTTTGCACATAGAGAAGGTGAGAAGTCTCTAGGGATTCTTCATTGTTATATTGATAAACAAAGTGTATTAGTCTGTTTTCACACTGCTGATAAAGACATATCTGAGACTGGGCAATTTACAAAAGAAACAGGTTTATTGGACTTACAGTTCCACGTGCCTGAGGAGGCCTCACAATCATGGCAGAAAGCAAGGAGGAGCAAGTCACATCTTACATGGATGGCAGCAGGCAAAGAAAGCTTGTGCAGGGAAACTCCCATTTTTAAAACTATCAGATCTCATGAGACTCATTCACTATCATGAGAAAAGTGCAGGAAAGACCTGTCCCCATAATTCAATCACCTCCCACTGGGTCCCTCCCACAACATGTGAAAACTGTGGGAATTAATTCAAGATAAGATTTGGGTGGGGACACAGCCAAACCATATCACAAAGAGAGATGTACATGATGTTTGATACAAGTAGGAGAGTGTGATTAAATGGGAGAAGGCAGGAATAAAGTGGGAGGTAGAGGCTGTTAGTAGGGTAGGAAGATAACATTTCCAAGATCATCATTTAATTCTAAATATTATATAATGTATCAATCTCCTTTCAAAGTTCCAGTCTACAAATATTCCCTTTTTTAAGTGGCCTAATCTATGAGATGCAGAGAGAAAATGTGCTCTTTTTCTCCAAAGCCCAACAATATCTGAAAAGAGGTATAGGATGTAGAATTGACGGAACACAGGAATTAGTCATAGATTGGCTGTCACCAAGTGAGGGAGACGAAAGGATCAAGAATAATTTCTGGGTTTCTGGTATGAGAAATCTAGCTGACTGAAGCACCACTCACTGAAATGGGGAACAGGAGTAGTTTAGTTTGGACATGTTTTTTTGAGATTTCTAGAAGACATTCCAATGGAGCTATCCAGTAGAAAGGTGACTGTGGTTCTGGAGTTCAGCAAAAAGATCTGGGCTCCAGTTATCAATTTGTAGGTGACTAGCATATAGATGGTATTTAAAGCCATGGGACTAGACAGATCATAGGTTGTAGAAATTAGAATGTAGAGTGTGAAGAAAGAATATCTAGAAGAAAGACTTGAGGCAGTCCAATTCCTTTTGTGAAGAGGGGGAGGATCCAGAAAGGAGTGGCCAGAAAATTAGGACAACTAAGAGAGTGAACCATAGAAGCCAAGAAAGTGAGTATTTGAAAAGGAAAGAGAGTCAACTGTATTGAGTGCCTTTGATAAATCAAATAGGAAGGAAGTTGAAGTGTACATTGAATTTAAACCTTTTGAACATTGGGAACCTTAGCAAACACACTTGCATTGTAGTGGTGAGAATGGACCAGATTAGTATGGGTTAGATAGGGAAAATGAGGAAGTTTAAAGAACTTTGAAATATTTATTCGTCTATAAAGGGGGAGTAGAGAGATACAGGTAACTGAAAGGAAATATGGGAGTCAAGATAAGTTTTTTGTTTTGTTTTAAGATAGATGATTTTATACCATGTTTAAATGCTGAGGGAAAGATCAAAAAGGAAATGGCTGAAGATGTGGGAGAGAGAAGGAGCTACTAAATGGGGCGAGGTTCCTGAGAAACCTGGAGGGGTAGATCCAGAGCTTGTGGTTTGGGACAGAAGGAGAAATCTCTCAATTGTCAAAGGGGTGGGGTGGGGATGGGTAATTAGAGAAGGCAAGAATGAGTGCTGATGTTAGTGTTGTCTGCAAGATTTGATGATAGGATGATGAGGACATTCACATTGAGTGGCTTCCATTTTCTCTATTTATGGCAAAGTCATCAGCTGGAGTTGCAGTGGGAAAGGAGAAACTGGAGGACTGAGGAAAGTAGAAAGATTATGAAATAGTTGTAGCAGGTAATGACCTTGTTTCATTGGTTATCTTAGTTTACATTTGGATCTTTAGTAGTTTGTTTTCTAGTTCTACCACTCTGCCTCAAAATATTATAACATCTCTCCAATTCACTCATATCCCCTCCAGTCCCTCTCTTTTTGACTCTTTATTTTCTCCCTTTTTTCTTTACTACCAAACTTCTTGAAATGGCAATTTGAATTAATTGCCAATTCTTGATCATATATCATTTGCTCCTAAATCCTTAGGATTTAAGGATCCTAAGGGGTTGGGAAAAGGAAGATGACCCAGTGAAGAAGATGAAAGGGTCCTCAAAGAAGTCAGAAGAAAATCAGCATAGAGTCACATTAACGAAGCTAAGTATAGAATAAGATTCCAAAAGAGCTAAAAGTCCATCTCAATGCATTCACCTCTTCTTTACTGAGGAATAATTGGTTATTCCTTCAATACAATCACAAGACTCTGTTTTTACAATTCACATCAATAATCTTACTACAGTGGTTCATTATTAGTTGTTTATATGTCTGTCATCCCCCTATACTCAACTGTTATTAGTTCTTCAAGTTAGTATTACTCTGTTTTTCATTTCTTTTTTCTTTATGATTTTTGTCCCCTATAACATCTAGAATTGTACCTACTGCAAAATCGGCACACGATACATATTTGTTGAATAGGTGAAGTATTTTATCTAACTTGTGACTTAATTATCTTCAAACTCAGGCCTGAAATCCTGGCATGAAGCATGAATATTATATACTAGTGTTCATTCATTCAGTAAATATTTACAAAATACCTACCACATGTCCGTCACTATTGTTAATCTAATGTGCTGGGGATATAACCATAGACAAGAGAGACAGAAATTGATTTTTGTAAGCCATTTTACAAACCATAAAACTGACCCTTCTGTCTATTTCTGGTATTTTTCCTCTTTTCTATTCTTGTCCTATCAAACGCTAAGGCCTTCAGGAAGCCTGATATGCATAAAGGGAATAAGGTTCCTTCCTCATCATCTTGTTTGCTTCCCACACTCCATGAAACACATGTTTTTGTAGCTACTAACTTTAATTCTTCCAACTTTCTTCCTTTCTTGGACTGTGGAAATCTCTCTAAGAGTTGACGAATTATAAATATGGTCACTGTATTTTTATATTTATAAATTAGGGCACATATTCTTACAAAAAGCTTATTTTTTCTTATTTGTAAACTAATTTACATAACATCTTATTGTGGTATAAAATTTAAATCATATTTAATTATATATAAAATAAATACTGTTTAAAAAGTATACAATTACATAAAGAGAAATTAAAAATTCAGCCAAGACAAATGTTAGTTAATACAATATTTGCATTGTCACTTTCATCATCTGCTGTTGAAATGATGGCACGTTATTCTTCTCATACTTGTTTGAAGAACTCAGTTTGCTTAATAATTGTTTATTCTTTCCATTTTTCCCCCCGAATTTCTTGGCAAGTCTCTGCGTACTCCATGCAGATTACTAGGAAAGATTTTACAATGCCAATGTTATTTAAATCTCCAAAAATTGTTAATGAAGAAACAAACAATAAAGAACAAAAAAACAAACAAAAACTTTCCTCAATTCTGGAGTTTAAATAGACAGAGACTAAATTTATATATTTTCCTTCCATTTATGGAAGAATAATGTTTCTATGTTGAAAATCTTTAAAAATATTCAACCATCACTGATCTACAGATACATTTGTCTCATTTTGCTAGCAAGTTCTTGTAAAGACACAACTTAAGGCCACGGTGTTCCTTTAACAGATAATATGACTGAGTTAATTACCTACTTTCCAAGATTTACCACTCTGTGTCTCCCCAATGGAATCTAGCCAGCTTAGAGTGTCTTAGATTTCCTTTCTAAATGAGTTTTCCTTTCTAGATGACTAGGTAATTATGAACCTACAAATATCCAGCTACATACTACCCAAGGTCCAAATCATAACAAACAGTATTTTACAATTTTCATGTTAAGTTCTTTTACTTTGCATAGTAAAACTAAATTTTTTTCTTTCAATTCTTTTATAATCACTAATATTAACATGAGACTTTTGGTGCTGAAAAATAATAGTAGCAAACATTTACGGAAGTTGTCCTATGTGCCAGGCAGTGTTGAGTGCTAGCATGAATTCTCTCACTTAATCTTTACAAAAATCTCATGAGGTTGGTAATTTGATATTCCTTTGGTAGATAAGAAAATTGAAGCACAGAGAAGTAACTTGCCTAACATCACACACCAAAAATGTGGCAGCCTCAAATCTGTCTGAAACCACAGTTTTTACTCTTAAAAACAAACTATCATGTATCCCTCTTCCCTCTAGGTTTTGCCACTCAAATTTAAAAACAGCCTTATGGAAAACAGTGGTATTTGTTGAGAAACTGGATGTTTTCTGATGGTTTAGGAAAACAATAATACAGTTTTTTTTAAAATTTAAAGTCTTAGTATATTTAGAGGTACACAATATTTAAATAGGAACTGTTCCAGAAAATTCAAGGTATGTGGTCTCCATAATTAAAGAACATTAAACACAGACATACTTAAAAATTATGCAAAATAAAGTAATATTTGCATTAAATAAAGAAGGATTATGGCTGAAGACAGTAGAGAACTGGGAATAATGGGGAGGAAGGAATGAGACTGAGAAATAAAATTTGTTTTTCTAACTGCAGAGAGCTAGAGGGAGAAAAACCCATAAATCACTCTGGCTGTTACTGAAAAAATGCTTGTAAAGTTCCTCAGCTTGGCAAAGGTTAAGAGAACAATAATGTTTTGTCAGCCCGAGCTAGCCAAGGAGCTGATTAGAACAGAAAGCTTATCCTTCATAGCCAGAGAGGACCCATTTAAAGGGTTTTCTTGTTTTAGAGTCTGCAATAAGACAGGCATGAAGTCACTCATCCTTTTCTTTCCCTCATGACTATGTTTTTGAACTTCTGCTTATGGTAAAGCAAAGTCATGCTGGTATCCTAGCTTACTGTCTGAAACTCCAGTGTGCCAATTTTAGCAGAGCTAATAATTAATATGGCCATTTACAAAATAATAACATTATAACCCTTTGTCAGCCATTATGAAAAATTAATTCAGTAATGGCATTATTAAATTTGTTATTGCCATTATGAAAATAAATACATATCCCTACTTAAACTGGTGCAATCTTCATGAGTCATGATGAATTAAAGTTTCAGGAAACAAGAGAGGCTGGGTCTAAAAAGAATTGTTTCCTCTTGTCTCCATATTCCAAACCCAAGAAAAGCTTACATCCCTTTGTAGTTTTTTTCTTCTAGATCAGGATCAAAGAATGTATGGTCTATGGCCTGAATCTTGCTCACAACTTCAGTGTGAATAAAAATTCCAAGGGTTCATATTTCTGTTCATTTTGTCTACTACTGCAAAAACCAAAACTGGTTTTTAAAGGTCTCTAGTATTATTTTAAGATGAAATTCTCCTTCTGTAGATGTATCTATACTTCTTTCTTTTCCGTTTCAGCTCTCCTTGTTCTTATTTTCTCATTTCCCCCCTCACATAACAATAACACACAAAACTGTAATTTTTATTTGATAAAACTGGATGAAAGTTTGTGTCATCATTTTTTAAATTTAGAAGTAAAACTTAGAGATTACTAAATTTCTCTCTAGCCCTAAAGTTCTATGAAAACTTTTATAGTTCCTCCCTCCAAACCGAAATCACAATCATGTTTTACATTGTCATGTTTTTCTGTTCTGTTTAGTTGATTATGCTTAGCAATTCTTATCATTTTAAAATCTCTCTGAATTTTGTCAACATCTAAATGAAAAAATCAATGTAGATGGTATGGGATTTCACTTTACAAAAGTCCCTTGTAACATGAGCTCTCCACAGAGACCTAACCTCTTAATGAGGGTATAAATTTGCACAACCTTTTAATAATAAAACTTAGAATTACATATGAAGACATATTATTTTGACATAATAATATCCCCTAAAATACTGAAACTTTACCAAAGATTTAGTATGAAGGTATTCTCATTATTATTTATAATAGTATAAAGATAGAAATAAAATATTCAAGAATATGGAAATGATTAAATAAATTGTGGAATATTTGCATGATTAAATATAATATTGGCATTCAAAAATGATGTGTCTGAAGAAGAATATTTAATGAAATGGGGAATGCTTACAACAAAATGTTTAGTTAAAAAAACCTAAAAATCAAAATAGTATGTACTAGACACTTCCAATTTATTTAAAAATGTCCTAAAAAGGACTAGAAATAGATGTCTAGATTTTCTAAAGTTCTCTAATACATGCACCTTACTTTTATAATCAGATATAAATGTACACATATGTAAATAGAAATATATTAATAAAAATGTGATCGCCAGGAATCTCTAATTGGTAGAAGAAGACTTTTGAGAATTCTCGTGTTTTTTGTCTACTGTGGGCTACAGTTCATCTCTGTTGGCCAGTACCTACATGGATACCATTTTAATTACCTTTTCAATAAGTCTGTGTAGTGTTTAGGAAGAGATTGCAGTGAATCTTGACTAAACAAATCATATGAAGACAGAATTTTTGATTGGAAAGAACCTTAATAGTCACCTAGTCCAAATCCTCTTTCTCTTCCTCAATTTCAGTTATAGTCAATCCACAGATGCAAAGGAATTTCATATTAATAGTAATGGGAACATAAATTCAAATCTAAAGCCAATTCCTATAAACAACTTTACTAAAGTACAAAATAATGAAAATGATGACAATATTATTTATTTGTAGTTTGCATTCTACAAGTCACTTTTATATACAGAATTTTACTTGTTTCTTATACTACCCTATATTTATTCCCATATAAAAGGGTAAATTGAGGCTTAGAGGCTAAAAGTGCTTGTTAGTGCCACAGTTAGTAAACTTAGGCCCGTCCCAACACTAAATCTTTTTTCTTACCACATCACAATGTGATGGATGAATATGTGAAAATTATTTTAGAGTATGCACAAAGAGCTGATTTTAAGTACATGTTTAACAGCATACATTTGAGTTTTGCCCCTAGCAGGGCAAAACTATTTGCTATACTGTTATTGATTTTGTGCCCAGCCATATTTTGTGTCTTGGTTCTATCCTAATGACCCCTGCCTATTTATCTGAAACCCATGACAGCTATGACATTATCTAATTAACCCTGTGGTTTTTCTTTTGTGGGCTTGGACTAGGAATAAGAGTTTTAATGCTGATTGTTATTTATTGCCATATAATAGAAAGCTGACAATTATTAACCAGTACTCCTCTTGAAGGATGTATAATAGGGTCAAAAAAGAGTTAGATAAAGACTCAGAAAGGAAAGGTAATTCCTAATGCTCTGGAAAAATTTGCCAGAAAGGATATAGGTGGAACCTGTTTACTCAGCTATGTTCTCTTACTGAAATTCTAACTTAAACTGGCAAATAATAAGGACACTGCTATAACTTGATGGAAGGGTCAGAAGTGGGTGACAAATTAGGTTGCTCATGCCAGGATCTAGAAGCTCACAGCATGCACATTGGAAATGTTCACACTTGCTAATGTAAACAATTGCCAGCCCCACCTTATGGTAAGTATTATGTCATAATTCTCCCTCCACCCAAATTCTCCTTCCAGCTGTTCTGATATTCACTCAGACTACAGCCTTTCTCAGCAAATTAATACTGCCTTACAACATCTAATTAGTTATTGATAACTGATTTTCTTCAATTTTGATGGGGTACTCCCCTGCGATTCTCTTAATGTATTTCAAATTATGCTGAGATTTCTTGTGAGATAAGAACCTCCCATTAGCTTGCCATTCCCAAAGTCCTCTGTTTCTAGTACTCAGTGCCCATGAACTCTCAAATGTCTTTCTAGTTCTAGTATCCAAACTCCTGATCAGATATTTTCCATTTTTTTCTGTTTTGTTTTATCCTAATACTTGAATTTGTCATAATTAACTTTCCTAATATAAAACACCGTTATAAAGGGATTTCTTTGGGTCCTCAACAGAAAACTACTAGTGTAAGGAAAGAACTTTGTAATAAGATTGATATTAGTCCAAATTCTTGTTTCAAAACCTACCAGATGTATGATATTGGGCTTATTACTTAACCTTGCTTTGCTTCAGTTTTTTTTACCTGTAAAATGGAGTTATCTATAGCTACCATACATTATTGTTGTGAGGATTAAATAAGAAAATAAATGTAATTTATTTATTTATTTATTTATTTTTTTTGAGATGGAGTCTTACTCTGTCGCCCAGGTTAGAGTGCAGCGGCGCTATCTTGGCTCACTGCAAACTCCGCCTCCTGGGTTCAAGCAATTCACCTGTCTCAGCCTCCCAAATAGCTGGGATTACAGGTGCCTGCCACCAGGCCCGGTTAAATTTTGTATTGCAGTAGAGACAGGCCACCATGTTGGCCAGGCTGGTCTCGAGTTCCTGACTTCGTGATCCGCCCGCCTTGGCCTCCCAAAGTGCTGGGATTACAGGCATGAGCCACTGCGCCTGGCCGGAGATAGGATATTTAAAGAGGTGATTAAGCTACAATGAGGCCATGAAGGTGGACTCTAACACAACCTGACTGGTAGCCTTTAAGAAGAGGAGATTTAGGCACGTGGAGAAATCACACGAGGGATGTAAGCCCACAGAGAAAAGACCATGTCAGGCCACAGAGAGAAGGTGGCTGTCTGAAGCCATCGAGAGAAGCCTCAGAAGAAACTAAATGTGCCGATGCCTTGATGTTGGATTTCTACCTTCCCAAACTGTGTTAAGTTCCTGTTGTTTAAGCTATCCAGTCTATGGTATTTTGTTATGGCAGTCCTGGAAGACTAATACACATATATCCACTATTTTAGGTGGAGAATTGACCCACCACCTTTTTTCTATTCTAGTTTCTAGTTAGTCTTCTAAGCAGTATTAAATAATAAGGCACCGATTAAGAGCATGATCTTAGAAGTTAGACAGCTTTGAATTCGAAGACTGGATTGTCCACCAAAGTGACCTTGGGTGAATTTTTAAAATATTTCTGAGCCCCAGGTTTCCTCATTCATAAAATGGGGACAATATCTATCTTATAGAGTTATAATAAGGATCAAGTTTAAAGAGTTGTATGTAAAGTTCATAGCACAATGTTTAACATAGTGCTAAGTAACTGGTAGATTTATTATTATCTCTATATACAATGGATTATTCACATATGGTTTTGTCAATTTGGTTTAGTTTTCTCTAACCCTAGCCAGTTAAATTTTCTTCTCCGTGTGAAACGCCACACATGTACGTACTTTCTACAATTATTTAATTATTTTGCAGGTGTGGAAAGGCAGCCTCTCTTAGCTTCATTGTTGGCTTGAGTCCAAAATCACAAACACTTAAAGTGAGTTGTGATGTATTTTCAACATACATCCTAAAAATCCTTCCGATGTACTAGATTTATTTAAATGCTTTGATGATTTTGCTCCATGGATCAAGCTGAAAGTATTTTTCTTCTTGCAGTTCTTCATACTTGTCATTTTAGGAAGAAGTCAAGCCTTATTCAGAAGCTATACCTCAGTCATTCCTCTCCACAAAGTATTCTTCCAGTTTGCAACTATCATTACCCGATCCAACTCTAAAGTTTCTCACATTATTTATAAAATATATGCTGTGGTCTGGTCTCATTGCTGTTAACAGATGGTTTATAAAATAACTTCTTATTGCTTTTTAATTAATCGAGGATGAAATCTACTTGCATAGGTATTTCATTATGCTTCTCTCACCTAGTAAGATTTTTAGGCCATTGTTTCTGCTGTCTCCTTACACAATGTACTCTGCCTCTTGCTTAATTCTATCCTTTGCTCACAGTTTGTGAATTGGCATCACAATATCTTCTGTCCACAGGCTCTCTGAGACTGCAATTATGTTATGATTTTTACTTGCTGCCATTCATTTAAATTAATGTTAACTGGGCACTTATTATGTAGACGGCATTACGCTATTCACTGTGGAGGAACACAGATATTTGAAATAGTACCAAATAGTCCACAGTCTAAGCATCCTAATGATCATATTTTTTTAGGCTTCCAATATTTATTTGGAAAAGTTAATACGTTTTGACTTGGCTTTTCTCCCACTTCCTATACCTATTTGTTGTCCCATCTGAAGAGACGTCTACTTTGTCACCTCTTTTTTAACTCAGGCAGTCTATTGAATTCTCTCCAGGGTCCTCAAGAAGGATCTCTGTCAATCTTTTGTGTACTTTTTTCCTCAGCTCTCCCCTAATTTTTAGAATAAAAACCATCATTTAGTTTGCGATAATAAGGTGCTAGCGATGATCAGTTTAAGAGGTTTTGTTTGCAAACATTACATCTCACTTTGCTGAACTGGGGCTCTTCTTCTTCTTCACTCCCATCAAAATATCAAACCATTACTTGCTATAGGCTTGTTTTCATTTATTAGAAAAATGAAAACTCAGCCACTTTATTATAACCTTCCTTGCCTCTGTTTTTAAAAAGAAAAGCCAAACATAAAACAAGGAAAGCAAACTCTTTAGCCTTAACTGGCATCCATACTTTGAGGTGAGCAATGGGCCAGGAAGAAGAGAAGAAAAAATGGTGGAAAAGAGTAAAAAGAAACCTGTTGTTAGGGACCCAATATAGAATTTGGAACCCTACCAAGATCTAGTTTGTGTCAGACATAGCACTTGTTTCCACCATTATTTTTACCCCTTTCAAACATTGTGCAATTGGGTACCAACTCATATATCTTTAACTGATAAAAAATATTAATAAAACAACTCTTCAAAACCCTTTAAATGCCTATTTTAAGTGAAATATTGTGCCTGGTGCTAAATAATCTAGGAGAAATATACAATTCCATGCTTGCCTTCAAGAAGGTTACTGTCTAGCTGTGGCAATGAGAGACTACCAGCAGTGTAGGGAGTCCCAAAAGGAGTGAAATAGTTATTCAGGACAGAAAGATTCAATAATGAGCTGAGGATCTGCAAAACTGAGCTCTATTTCATCTTTACCATTTCCTTCCTATGTCCTTGGACAAGTCATCATCCTTCAAGTCTCCTGCTTCCTCTTTCCCACTCTCTTCCTTGAAATGATCACTAATGAGTTCTGTTGTGATGCCCAAATTGAAGTCTCACTTAGCTGTGGCCCGCTGAACTGCCCTTCATTTTGCAAAGACATCGGGGTCCAAATTTTCCCCAATTCAATAGCAGGTGAGGGCTCAGAGCCAAGTCTATCCTGATACAGTTTTTTTTTTTTTTTTTTTTTCCTGCACTGAATAATGCATCTTTCAAAATGATTATTGTGACTCAGAAAGATAGCTTAAATATATTCTTGATACGGTTTACAGAGTGAAAAATATTTCTTTAAAGAAATTAAATAGATATCTTTGCATATGTGAGGATGATGGGGAAGGAGTAATTCTACTTACTAGAGAGCAAGGTGAGCAATCAATTCCTTAGGCTCTAGAAGGCTATATATTCTGAAACCATTGAAATACAATTCTGTCTGGCAGATACGAACTATTAAGCCATTATTAGGTAACGGCAGGGGTTAATCACAGATACAAGTTGAGTGCAGGTGGCAGGAGAGTTACAGGAGTCAGATAGATGCTCCTGAAGAGCGGGAAGAGGCTCGTAGAAATGAAAAGGTGCAAAACACTCGCCCAGTTCACCATACTGTCCAGGGCCATACCTAAGGTAAGCAACCTTCCCCGCAGCCTCAGACTCCAGGCGCCCAAATTCGCACGCTTGCAGGCATTCTATTGATTCACACTTGCGTCCTTCAACAGGTAGCGCCAATTACATCCCCCAGAGCACGACCCCCAGCATACTGGCCAATACCGCTGTCAATCAAATACCTCACCTACTTCTGTAAATTCTCCCCTCCCGCTGTCATTGGCTTTACCTTCGGCCTATCCACAGTTATCTTCCGCCCTGGAGACCGCGGAACTTACCCTATCGAATCTAGGATTGGCGCCGAAGCTACTCCCGCCCTTCGACGTACCGGGCACTCCGCCCCCTTCACCGCCCAGCTTTGCCAGGGAAGAAGCAGGGCGGGGCTAGCTAGAGGCCGGCCCGGGGGCGGGGTCTGCCTCCCACGGCGGGAGGGCGGAGCCTGCTCTGGAGCCTGACTGCTCGGTTAGGACCTCGGAGAGCGCCAGGCGCCGCGACCACAGGGACCAGAGAAGCGGCTGGAGCCGGGCCGGACCCACGCCTTCGAGCCCTCCTCCCTCGGCCCCCTCAGCTTCCCGGGCTGGCAGGCGGCGAGTGGCGTCTGAGGAAGGTGCCTAAGTCCTGGGTCAGATAGTCATCCCTCTGGGACGCCGCCGCCGCTGCCGCCGTCCAGCTGTGGCTCCCTCGCACCTGTGTGTGTCTGTGTGTGTGTGTATGTGTGTGTTTGAGAGAGAGAGAGACAGAGAGACAGCGAGCGCACCAGCGCGCGAATGCCCGTGTTGAGGGTGTTTGTATGTGTTCTGGCTGGGCGCGCGAATGCCTTGGTGTGAGGTGTTTGTGTGTTCGCGCGCCCGCGGGCGAGAGCCCTGCGCCTCAGCGCTTGGCCTGAGGGAGGGACAGCGGGAGCGGCGGCTCTGCGCGCCCAGAAGACTGACGCGGGACTCGGGCCGCAGCCGTCGCCGCCACCGCTTCACGTCCCCCGAGGGCGGCCGCCGTGCAGCGGAGAGAGCGGACGGCGGGAGGGCGAACAGGCGCAAGAGCGCGGCGGCGGCGGCTGCGGGCTGAGGTGGAGGGAGGGGAGCAGGAGATGGGGAGAGGGTGGAAAGAGGACGCGGGGAGGGAGATGATGGGGAGGTGAGGGGGAGGCGGAGGGACAAGTGGAAGCAGACGGTGTCGCCGTTCTCCCCTCCCCCCCGGCAGCTGTTGCTGTGGGTCACTCGCAGATGTTTTGGGGTCCGGGCTGCTAGGGGATGGGGACTAGAAAAAGTATCCCTCCCCCCTGCTGCCTTTCATAGTGACAAAAAAGGAAGCGTTGAAGCTGATGGGGGAAGAGCCCGGAAGGTGGTGGCAGAGTAAATACCGGCTCCCCCAACATCGTTTTTCTGAAAATAAAATATTCTGAGCTGAACGTTTCGAAGAAGGAAAGCCCGCCCTTAAGAGAGAGACGGAGTCTTGTTCTGTTGAACTCTGGTTTGATTGTATAATAATGATGATATAATGCTAATGACGATGATGACACTGCCTTTTATTTTTACCCCAGTGCTGATAAAGCGTAGTTACAGCTGGGGATACAGTCCTTGAATATCTGATATATGAGGAGGGAATACTGTTGCTTTTGGAGTTGTGTTATATTTATCTTTTTTTTTTTTTTAAAGGATATGCTTTTTGGAATTAAAATTTGGCAAACGAAGCCTGACTCTTTTCCAGTCGGTTATAACCAATGCTCGTAAAATGGGAACTGACTTGACTAGTGAAAAGAGAAAGGTCTTGACTAGTGAAAAAACCAAGGTCTAATTGCATGTGTTAAGTCACCCCTTTCCCTTTTTTTCCTTTGAATTTCTCAACAGTGTTTAAAATGAAGAAGTTTAATTTCCGAAAAGTTTTGGATGGCTTAACTGCCTCCTCCCCTGGCAGTGGTAGCAGCAGTGGCAGTAACAGTGGTGGTGGGGCTGGAAGTGGTTCCGTACCTCCCGCGGGGACTGCAGGGGTTCTCAGAGAGGAAATTCAGGAAACCTTGACTTCAGAGTATTTCCAGATTTGCAAGGTAAGCTTTGAATTGGCTTAAAGCCTATTATTTCTTTATTATACTGTGTGAGGAAACAAGGAGGGAAAAACACACCAGGAACAGGAAACTGTTGAGATGTCAGCATCAGAGTCTGCTGCAGAAAGCTCTGTGGGTAAATCAGTTTGGCCGAATAGATATTTTAGGCGTCAACTTAAAAAGCGATGATAGTTTAAGGGGGAAATGAGCACACACAAAAAGTAGAATTTGCAAGATAATGTTAAGATCCAATAGTGGACAGAATTTTTAATATTTTTGTATTATATTAACTGAGGAAACAAATAGTCATTTTTTTGTGTGTTGTCAGAGAAAATAATTGTTATTTCACTGTTCAGTATGAAATGAATAAAGCTACTAGCATGTTGCTAGGATTAAATAGATAATAGAAAAATATGTCCATTTTAAAGGGGCCAGTGACACTGCTTTAAAATTCTGAATAAAATCACCTCCACATTCTTAAACTCTTCATAAATACACAAACGGACAAATGCACAGGCTTATAAGAACTTGTTATAGTTGTAAGAACTCAAAAATAGCCGGTGTTCTAGTTTAGTGAAAAAAACATTTTATGTAATTATACTTCAATATTGAACTTCTAGTGAATATGCAAAAGAAAGAGTTTCTGTTAGGTAGAGAAGATGAGAATTTATAAAACAAGCATTAGGTTAATGCATAGAGATATCGTTATTGCTATATTTGTTATATTTTATGACATAAAGTGATTTATAATTTTATTGCCACTTTTTGAGTTGTCTTGGAATGTGCCTATTATATGCAACAAAAGCTACTAAGTTATTTATGTCATATAAATGAATATAATTTTGTAAATGTGTTTGGCTACATAAGAAGAAATAGAAAACTTGCAAAATTACAGAAATTAACAACTTTTAAAATACTTTCACAAAAGAAAAGTTTTTTGAAATTATTAAAATTATTTTTGTGGTAAACAAGTGATACATGTATAATGAGATATATTTCAATCACTGCCTCAGCCTATATTCCTGACAGGGTCATTATGAAAACATTAAATAGTTTTAGTATTTAATAATAAACTAATTAATAAACTAATAACTATAGTTATTAGTTTACATAAAAGCAAGTTTATTTAGAGTTAAGTTAGATAGACAGATTTAATTCTAAGCTACTTTGTGAAATTTGTGAACAGTAATGATTTTTTTCCTCAATAGGAAATAACAGATATTCTGTTAGATGAAGGAAGGTCTTAATAGTGGTTATGAGACAAATGTAAAAGAGTCCTGGAGTTCAAATTTGAACTGTTAGGCACGGGAATTATGCCCTGATTCTTTAATCTTCGAAGTGTTTGCAATTTTCACGATCAGATTCTGAAAATACTTTCCAAATTCTCTCAATTCATGTATATGACAGTGATACAGGAGAATTTTACCAGAGGTAAAATTGGTATAGGAAAGATAGACTTCTGAAACAGAATGGCATTGGGCTGTTGAGGTCATAAAGCTTGTAGAGAAGGTTTTAAATAAAAAACTTAAGGAAAATGGGTGAATGCAAGAGAGAATGGAATACATAGTTATCTTCCCATTTATTCAGGTAATAGATAGTCATAGGAAGTGGCAGAAGTTAAAAACATATGGCATAATAGGAAGAGCATTGGCCTAGGAATCAGAAAATTTGTGTTTTATTTAAAGTTCCGCTAGTTGATAGCCATATAATCTTGGGTAAGCCATTTATCTCCCTTGAACCTTCATTTCTGCATCTGTAGTATGGGAATAAGTATATCTGCTCTCCTTAACTAACAGAGGGTTATTGGGAGGATCAGACAGAACAAGGTGAAGGTAATGCATAAATGGAAAGGATGATAAAATATATATTAATATTATTGTTAAAGTTTCTAAAATCTCGTGTTCATAGTAGAATGAATATAACTAGTGGGTTACAATAATATTAGCTTATGATTTTCAAATAAATTGTAAGATAGATAGCTATATAAGTTGTCCACTAACAGTATTGAAGTCTTATTAAATGTGTAAAATACTGTGGCATCTTTGGATAGGAATATAGTTATTTTATTTTATTTTTTTTGAGGCAGAGTCTTGCTCTGTCGCCCAGGCTGGAGTACAGTGGCGCAATCTTGGCTCACTGCAAGCTCCGCCTCCCAAGTTCACACCATTCTTCTGCTTCAGCCTCCCGAGTAGCTGGGACTGCAGGCGCCCGCCACCACCCCCGCCTAATTTTTTGTATCTTTAGTAGAGACGGGGTTTCACCATGTTAGCCAGGATGGTCTCGATCTCCTGACCTCGTGATCCACCTGCCTCGGCCTCCCAAAGTGCTGGGATTACAGGCGTGAACCACCACGCCGGGCAGGAATATAGTTAATTTTAAAAAGTGGTTATATGGATGTATTATAGTTACCTGGTCTATAACAAAATACATAAAAATGGACTAAGGAAATCCCAAAATTAGAACCGCTACTGAAATGGGGACTTTATTTAGATTCATAGACTCACTGATTAAATGTGCAAAAAACATTCTCTTCTGAGTTCTAAGGAGTTGTCATTCTAGGTGCTTCTACCTTTTCAACATGGGCAAAACTGAAGTATAAATCTAGACTTGGCTGTTTGAAAGCCTCCTCTCTACTATATCTGATTAGTCATCACATCCCATCTATTCTATTTCCTTAGTGTTTCTGAAATTTATGATCTTTTCTACATCCCCAGTACTTGTTTACTCTATCATATTTTCTTGCTTGGTCTCCTGAAATCACTTTTTAACTGATCTCTTTACTTCTAGTTTTACCTTATTATACTTCATTTTGTTATAATAATGGCTATTTCTGAAATGCAATGTTAATTATGTAATTTCCTTGCTAAAAATTCTATATTGGTTTCCCTACAGCAATGATGCTCTTAAAATGAAAGTCTTATTTGAAACCACAGTAAATAACATCTATTCAAACAGATAAATGTGGCACCTTATGGGCACACATCTGTTTTAGAAATTATAAGAATAAATTATACAGCCAATTGAAAAAAATTGTTTTTTATATTTGCTTTTTATTGTGTAATATCACCCATAGGAAGATAGTAGGATGTTCGCTAGCCTTAAAAAAGTGAAAGTATAAAGCTGTACCCTTCATAATAAACAAAATATCTATAAGAAGTTCACAGCCATAGAAATGGCAGAAGAAACTTTGGTTCAAGGTCAGCTAAAAAAAAAAAAAAAAGTTAATGCATTGGGTTACTGCAATCTAAGTTCAGAATGTGTATGCATTTGAATGCTTGCATTGTCCAGGTATTTGTGAAATATATGAACTGCCTTTCCTGAACTTGAATTCTGTGAAATATAATTGGAAACTATTGCTCTATAAAATAAATTTCAAATTGCTTACCTTGATGGGTATAGAGTTTCCTTCAGAAGGGATTCCTGTTTACCTTTCCATTTTCATTTGCTTGATTCCCAAAGTGTACTGCATTCCCTAAAAAAACACCATATTTTCTCATATCTCAGTGCCTTCTCTCATTCTCTCATTTCTGACTAGAGTAACTTTTCTACATTCATATGACTGGATAATTCCCAGCCATCTTTTACCTCATAATTCAAACATCACCTCTATGAGACTAGCTCTGACCACTGCCACCTCAACTACCCACCAGGGTTCTCTTTTTTCTTTTTAAAAACCTCTTCTATGTTTTTACTGTAGCATCTGGCATATACCTATAGTGTGAATTTAACATCTTCTTGTGATTAAAAAAGTTTCTTAAAAATCTGTCACTGCCCTTATACTATGAACTCTTTGAGAAGCAAATAAGTGTTTTTTTTTTCTTGTTTCCTTCTTATTGCTAGGGTATACACTATCTAGCTGGCCAGTAATTCTCAACTCTGGTGTCTAAAATAGAGATTTCCAGCACCTCCCTATTCCTAGAGAATCAAACTCTCTAGGAGTGAATCCTAGGCACTTGCATTTTTTTTGAATGGCCCCACAGGAGATTTCTATGCACAGCCGTTAGTGAGAACCATTATAGTGCACACTTGATACACTTTTTAAATGAGTAAAGATACATATACATGATTGGTCGATTAATTGAAAAATATATTAAAGCAGAGAGCAATTACTACTTATATATGCCTTAAACATTTTATTTTAATTGAAAACATCTAAATATACAATTTACAAATCATTTGATAAATGACTAAGTTTTTCTGTTGAATATTGATTCTGTGTGAACTTCTCTTCCGTAAACCTTTCCAAATTCATATCTACAACTTTCAGTTTTGCTTTATTTAATGCAGAGTAAGAACTTACATGCTTTTGAAGCAAACCAAGTGTCAAGTCCTTCTAGATTATATATACAGTGATACGTATAAAGTAAGGCTTTATTTTGTTCACATCTGCATCATCTATGTATAGAATGGTGCCTGGCCCATTGAAGGCAGTCAAATATTTGTTGAGCAAATAAATGAGTAAATTAAAGGAAGGAAGCTATATAGAGTGGTGTGTTAAAAGCAAACTAGATATTATTTTGAACAGCTTCTTGGAGTTGCTTTTATGAAATAACTTTTATATAAAGAGGTAGAGAGCATCTAGTGAAAGAGTTGATACCACTTTAGGAACATGGTATATGCTTTTCAAAGAGATGTGGAAAAGAAGATTGTAGGAGGATTCAATTAAATTTATTTCAGTTTTTATTGAAGAAGATATTAGGAACATTCTTATTTCCAAATGATCTCTTTGGGGGAACAGCTCAGAAGTTTTAGATTGACAGTGACAAATGCATGGGGTGTTCTAGACCTAATTAACAAAAGATAAAAATAAGTATATTACCAAAAAAATAAGAGTAAAATAAATATATTACCAGAACCAGATAACATAATCCCTAAATTTCTGAATAAACTCTTAAATTAGCCAACTCACTATTTATAAGCATTCATAAACTGTTTTTATAAATGGTCATAATGTTACAAACAACATGTAGTTTAACTAGTATAACTTCTGCAGGGAAATGGATTTATAATAATGATCCTCATATCTGACATAATATCAGATCATACCAGGTAAATAGGTATGGATCAGAGGTACAGGCATGAACTGTAGAGCATTGGGCTTTCCAGGGCCCTAGCAGGATGAAAGGAGATTAAATGCCCAGATATTCTTGAATACGATCTCTTCCTCAAGATTTTCATTGTCTCCACATTCCCCTAATTTCACTCCATTTTACTTAAGCAGTTTTGCAACTGAGATTGGGACAAGATCATGATCACAGTTCCACAGTTATAAAATTTTCATCCATAAAAAGAATAACAGAAGATTCCCTGAGATATGTGGATTTGTTTCATTTCTATACTTAAAAACTGGTAAAATAAAAGGTAGTACAGTTAGATAACTGATTATGGATTTCGCTTCTGACAATGACTTCATGCTCCTGTCACCAAAAAGCACAGTAGAGGCATCTTTAAGAATGGTAATGGAGGCAAACAAGGAAGAATTAAGCTACCATTAAGACTGAGATGCTAAGAAGCATAATAACCAGGAAGAATTAAAGATTTTTTTTTCTTTTAAGAACCAGAAACCAAAACCAGATGATTCAGTACTCCAGGCTGTCTGCTTTGCTTATCCTGAGGGCATAAGGGTGTAGGGGCAGTCTTGAGTCAAGGATTATGGATGTGTAGAAAGTATGTTTGCAAAATTTTAAAGTTACCTAGAGGGCAATCATGTTTTCTCACAAAAAGTTCTTTAGTGCTAGTATTTATCAGCAAATTGGGTTGTTGATCTCATATAGTATGGTGGTCTTATGTTCTTAAAAACAAATAGTGCTGTCATACTTTATGTATTTCTCATACAGAGCTAATTAAAAATCTTAACATAATTTCCAAGTATGTTTATCTGTAGGGTTATTATCAGTGAGTAAACCAAATTTCCATTTCTTAAAATTTAGCGCATTTCTGTAGATATTTCTCTGCCCTCACTTGAAGATGTGCCTGTGAAAAATCTTAGGATTAGGTTTCATATTTACTTTTAATAATAGGGTGATTGTACTGATTTCCTATATTATAGTTCTGTAAAGCCATTTACATATTGGTTCAATAGCAACAACTTTGATTATATCCATTAAAGGTCTCAAGTAGAAGCCCTGCTTTAAACTTTCAAATTGAGTTTGTTTCTCTCATAAGAGAAAAATGGAACTTTTTGTTCCTACTTAAGTATCAAAATGATGATCTTTATAAAAAAGCTTTTGTTTATAGTGACAGTTATTTTCTTTTTTAGTTTTAAAAGGAGGATAACTTTTCTTACTTCTTTTTAGTATTTGAAAGGCTAATCTTTTAATGTGCACAATATACTAGTGTTTTTATATAAAAATATAGATTAAGTATTCTGAATAATTGTTACTAATTTTCTAGGTAATACTAAAATGTCTTTATAAGGACTAGTAAAAAAAATAATTGATTAAGTTTTATGCAACCAAAAATAGAAATAACATTTAAAGGATTTAGAGAAGGTAGTTATAAAGAATAGAATATAAGCCCTCTAAAAAGTATATAATAAGTTCACTATGATACCTAGGGAGAGGCTTGATTAAATGAAGCATTCAGAGTCACTGAAGGAATGCAGCAAGAAGGTATTTTGGCATGTTTATTGTTGAAAAGATATTTTATTTATTATATACCTTTAAAAATAGGACATAAACTGTTCTCAGCCAACTGACTATGATAAGAATGAAATAATGCTTTCTGGGATTGATTTATCAGCAAAATCACCTATGATGTATTCTTGACTTATCTAACATATTAGAAAGAAGAATATGATTTTAGTTTTATTGGAAGCCCAAACTTACCAGTTAATATTGATGGTGTATAGAATTATTTTGAATATAATGGTATATAATGATGCTATGTAATCAATATAATGAATTTGAAATTGAAAATATAGTATTTGTTTTAGTTTCAGTTAAGTGTTTTATATTTATTTTTATCTTCTTTTATTTTTAGACAGAGTTTCGCTCTTGTTGTCCAGGTTGGAGTGCAATGGTGCGGTCTTGGCTCACTGCAACCTCCACCTCCTGGGTTCAAGCGATTCTCCTGCCTCAGCCTCCCAAGTAGCTGGGATTACAGGCACCCACCACCATGCCTGGCTAATTTTTATATTTTTAGTAAAGATAGGGTTTCACCATGTTGGCCAGGGTAGTCTCGAACTCCTGACCTCAGGTGATCTGCCCACTCCAGCCTCCCAAAGTACTGGGATTACCGGCGTGAGCCACTGTGCCTGGCAAGTGTCTTACAATTCAATAAATATCTCTTTGAATTGACAATAGCATAAAATCAACATCTTATTTGGATATGTAAATTTTATTATAAATAAAACCAATCATTTTGGTGGTTTTAGATGCAGATTTAATACCTGAATATAGAGAGTAAAGATTGGAATTGAGAGAAAATTGTTATACTTCTTTTACCTTTCTTTTATTTTTACTTTACCAAAATGAACACAATAAAATTAGTTACACTCTGAAGAAAACTAATTGGATTGTCTAATGTTCAGTTTAATTTGTTCCTATAAATTGACTAAAAACCTGTCTATAAATCTGTAAACTGTAAAAGTTTGAAAATTATTAGTAGTATAATAAATTTTGAAGTTACATTGAGTCTGGGGGAAATGCTTACAGTTGGTAAACATCCATGTAGGTGGAAAATGTGAAACTAGCAAAGGAGACAGAGAAGAACCGAGCAGAATGATATGAGGAAAACTCAAGAGTAGAGGCAGGTAATCTGAAGCATTCTTTAGAAAGAATAGTAAGAGACAAACTCAGGCTTTGTGGAGTGGTCAAAGACAGTAAAAACAAAACAAACTTCAAAACAACAAACAAATAACAGAATTGTCAGAGACAAGTGAATTAGGCCAAGAGGAAATTGATTAGGGTAAACATATTTTCAGTAAGGTGATGGACAGAAATAAGGTCAACACTATAATAAAGAATATAATTCATAGCATCAGTACCAAGAGTAGAAGTAGGGGAGATGTGTGAGGAGTTGACTTTATAGAAAAGAAAAGTGGTGAAAAAATAGCCGTAGTAGATTTTAATATCATTTTGGTATACTGTAGGGGTGGTGATGCAATTAAGCCACAGAAAAGCAATTAAAGCTACCAGAAAGGGAATGGTAGGGTGGGGAATAGAGGTAAGATTTGCCTTTTAATTTAAATAGCAAGGGGTGGCAATGGTAGCACATGCCTGTAGTCCTAGTTACTGAGGAGGATGAGGGGGAGGAACCCTTCAGGATAGGAGTTTGAGGCTCTAATGCACTGTGATCATGAATAGCCACTAATAGTACTCCAGCCTGGGCAACATAGCAAGACCCCTGTCTCTAAAATAAATAAATAAGTAAAATAAAACAGTAGGTATCTAATTTGGAATTTTTCTCCTTACCTGACAAGATACATATTTCATTTGAATTTTCAGTAAAATCTGTGCTTTATGTCCTTTCAGGTAAATAAAAGCATGTGATTCTACTAGAAGATCATGTAACTTTTGTATTGTTGCTTCAATTACCAAAAACTTATTGGCTTAAAACAACACAAATTTATCACCTTATTGTTCTGGAGGTCAGAAGTATGAAATGGATGTCACTGGGCTAAAATTAATGTGTTCACAGAACTGCATTCTTTTCTGGAGGCTGTAGGGGAGATTTTGTTTTCTTGACTTGTGCAGCTTTTAGAGGCTGATCACAATTCCTTGGCTGATGGCCCCCTCCCATCTTCAAAACCAGCCTCCTTCCATTTTCAAAGCCAGTTGATCTTTCCAACACGTCACCACCCTGACATTGACTTTCCTGCCTCCCTTTTTTATATTTAAGGATGCCAGTGATTACATTGGGCCCACCGGGATAATCCAGGTTAATCTCCCCATTACAAGGTTAGTTGATTAGCAATCTTCGTTCCATCTGCAACCTTAATTCCCCTCTGCCATATAACCTAACTTATTCACAGGTTCTTTGGGGGCTGTTATTCTCTGTACCTAGATGTTCATCACCTCACCTGTTTTTGTTTTTTGAGTTATTTTATGGAAAATTTTAAACACACAAGAACAGAGAGAATAGTATTGAACCCTCAGCTTCAACAGTGACCATCCTTGGCTAATCTTGCTTATTTATATTATCTTATTTGCTACTCTTACATTTCATTATTTTAATGCAAATCTCAGACATCGTACCCTTCCATCTGTAAAAACTTTACAGAGCAGATAAGCACTTCCCCTCACCCTGTGCTTACACTATAATCCTAAAGACCATTATCATAGTGAAAAAATTAACATTTCTTTATATAATCTAACATGTAGTTAATGTTTAAATTCCCTTAGTTGTCCCATATTGTGTTTTTGTAGTTGATTTGTTTAGATTGGGATCCAATCAAGGTCCATGTTGCATTGTCACTTGGCTTGAAGTTATCTTAATTCAATTTGTGTAAAGTCACAGGTTTTTTGATAAGATCAGCTATCTTGTGCTTTTGTGTATATTAATGAAAAAAAAAACCTCATTGTCCTGATTTCTTTATGAACTGGAAAGCTGTATGTGAGGAAGTGGGTGGGTTGTTCAGTGCATCACAAGATGACAAATAGAGAACTTTTAAATGTTTTCTAGACATGGTAAAATTCTTTAAAGAATGGGAAAAAGAATATTTTTAGGTCATCCTGAGAGCTGTTGTACTATTTTGTGATGCTACTATAGGATAAGCTTTGCTGAGAATGTTAGAAAAAAGTGTCATGAAAGACATAGTATGTGTCAAAGTGAATAAAAGTGGGGTGGGATTCTTTAAGTTGCACTCAATGTTACTGATTTTTATCCATGAAATAAATTATTTGAGGGATAGGATGAGATTCAGTTTTGTATAGCTCTTCTTTTAAGTGAAAGAATAGAACATTTGATAAGGATTCACTCTACAGTTACTTAGAATAGAATTATATAGCAAAAAGCTGAAAGTGAATTGGACAAAGTCTGTTTTATTAGTAACAGATTTCTTCACTTGGGTGAATAGGCTAAATATACTTGAAGAATTGAGTTGTAAAGTGGTAGGAAGAGGATTAAAATACTGATGAGGGACACATTTTGATTTATTGAGTTCCATTTTTGAATAATCTTACATTACATTTATTGATTACTTACATAATTCCAAAGGGACCTTATTCTGATTCTCTGCCATCCTATAGTAGTTTATTGTTGGATCTTTCTTTGCTTTTTCCAGTTTCATCTTAACCAAAACTCCTTTGCTGTTTGAGGTAATATTCAATATTCTTGTGCTCTGCCATAGCTCCCCACTAGCTATTTGGTGAATTCAGTTACTTACTATTTAAACATTTACTGAAAGCATATTTTATATGTAATTCTAAACTAGATTTTTAAATTGGGCAACCTTTTTTTAAGAATGACTTTGCAAGGCAAGCACACACTCTGTGAACCATTTATATTTTTATGTGATTAACAGAATAATTTGCATCATGTGAACTTTAATTCATGTTTTGTAACATTTATGAAACTCTCTCTTATTCCTTTTCCAGTGGCTCAAGTTTTTTGCTCCCTGTCCCTTCCTTTCTTTCTTCCTTGTATTTCTACTATTTTTGAATTATTTTATAATGTATTTGATATCTTTTCTTTGTACTTAGCTTATCTTAATTTCCATTTATGTCTTCTTGGATAAAATAAAAGAACCTGGAAAATGTCTGAAATATATTTCTTTTGGTACAATTTCATTTCCCTAACAAATCTAATACTTACTGAGACTATTAACATACCAAAATAACTCTTTAAGTCACAGTTTCTCTTTTATTCACCAATTTCTTTTTGAAAGGATTGAAAAGTATTTAATCTGGGTCAACTCAGTATAATTATCAAATAATTATCTTTAAATCATGCTTCTTTGTTCTCTGCTAACAGACTCAAATTTCTTACAATTTTTTTTTTTTTGAAAAATGATTTGGGGTACTTTTTTGATTTAAAAAAATTTAATACTTTTAAATTGATGCATAATAGATGCACATATTTTTGGGGTACATATGGTAATTTAATACATTTATATAGTTTGTAAACATCAAATAAGTGTAATTGGGATATACATCACCTTAAATGTTTGTCTTTGCTTTATGCTAAAAACATTATAATTATTCTCTTCTAGCTATTTTGAAATGTACAATACATCACTGTAAACTATAGTCACCCTACTCATCTACTAAATACTAGATATTATTTCTTATATCAAAATACATCCCACCCTCCCTTCAGGCTTCTGGTAAACAATATACTCTCTGTCTTCATGAGATGTACTTTTTAGCTCCTACATGAGTGAAAACCTGTGATACTTGTTTTTCTGTGCTTGTTTTATTTCATTTAACATGACTTCTCATTACATTCATGTTACTGCAAGTGACAAGATTTCATTCTTTTTTATGACTGAATAATATTCCCTTGTATATATATGCCATATTTTCTTTATCCATTCGTTCATTGATGGGCACTTGGGTTGATTTTATATTTTGGCTATTGTGAGTAGCGCTGCAATAAACATAACAGTGCCAATATCTCTTTGATATATTGATTTCCTTTCTTTTGAACATATACTCAGTAGTGGAATTGCTGGCTGTTCTATTTTTAGTTTTGAAGAACCTCCATGCAGTTTTCCTTAGTGGCTGTACTAATTTACATTCCCACCAACAAAGTGTGAGTTCCCCGCCTCCACATCCTTGCCAGCATTCATTATTCCCTGTCTTTTTAATAAAAGCCATTTTAACTGGAGTGAGATGATATCTGATTGTAGTTTTGATTTGCATTTCTCTGATGATTAGTGATGTTGAGCATTGTTTCATATACCTGTTCACCATTTGTATGTCTTCTTTGAGAAATGTCTTCTCAGGTCTTTTCCCATTTAAAACTCAGATTATTTATTAATTTTTGCTATTGAGTTGTTTGAGCTCATTATATATTCTGGTTCTTCATCCCTTGTCAGGTGAACAGTTTGCAAATATTTTCTCCCATTCTGTGGGTTGTCTCTTTACCTCGTTGATGGTTTTCTTTGCTATGCAGAAGATTTTTAGCTTGATGCAATCCCATTTTCTATTTTTGCTTTCGTTGTGTGTACTTTTGAGGTCTTAGAAAAAAATAATTGCCCAGACTGATGTCTTGGAACATTTCTCCAGCATTTTCTTCTAGTAGATTCATAATTTTAGTTCTTAGATTTAAGCCTTTAATCAATTTTGATTTGGTTTTTGTATATAGTGAGTGAAAGGGCCTTGTTTCATTATTTTGCACATAGATATCCAGTTTTCCCAGCACCGTTTGTTGAAGAAACTCTCCCCACTGAATGTTCTTGGTAACTTTCCCAAAAATTAGTTGGCTGTAAATGTGTGGATTTATATCTGGGTTTTCTGTTCTGTTCCATTGGTCTGTGTATCTTTGTTTATGCCAGTATCATGCTGATTTGGTTACTTTAAGTCTGTAGTATATTTTGAAGTCAGGTAGTGTGATGCCTCTAGCTTTGTTCTTTTGCTCAGGGTTTCTTTGGCTATTCAGGATCTTTTGTGGTTTTCATATAAATTTTAGGATTTTTTTTTTGTGTGTTTCTGTGAAGAATGTCATTGGTGTTTTGATAGAGATTGCATTGAATCTGTAAATTGCTTTGGGTAGAATTGTCATTTTAACAATATTAATTTTTCCAGTTCATAAGTGTGAAATTCTTTCCACTTGTTGGTGTCCTCCTCAATTCCTTTGTCAGTGTTTTACCTTGTAGAGATCTTTCACTTCTTTAATTAAATTTATTCATAGGTATTCATAGGTATTTTATATTCTTTGTAGCTATTCTAAATGGGATTGCTTTTTTATTTCTTTGTTCAGGTTGTTCACTGTTGGTGCATATAAATGCTCCTGATTTTTTTGCATGTTGCTTTTGTATCCTGCAACTTTACTGAATTTGCTGATCAGTTATAACAGTTTTGTGGTGGGGTTCTTAGGTTTTTTAAGTGTAAGATCATGTCATCTGTGAACAAGGCTAATTTGACTCCCTTCTTCCAATTTGGATACCCCTTTATTTTTTTTTTCTCTTGCCTAATTGATATAGTCAGGACTTTCTGTATTAGGTTGACTAAAAGTGGTGGAAGTGGGAATCCTTGTCTTGTTCCAGATTTTAGAGGAAAGACTTTCAAATTTTCCCTGTTCAGTATGATGTTACCTATGGGTTTGTCATTTATAGCCTTTATTATTTTGAGGGTTTTTCTCATAAAGGGATATTGAATTTTATCAAATGGTTTTTCTGCATCTATTAAAATGATTGTATGGTTTTTGTTCTTGGTTGTATTTGTGTGATGTATCACGTTTATTGTTTTGCATTTGTTGAGGATTGTCACATCTGTGTTAATCAGGGATACTGGCCTGTAGTTTTCTTTTTTTGTTGTATCTTTGTCTGGTTTTGGTAATGCTAGCCTTGTAGGATAAGTTTGGAAGTATTCTTACTTCAATTTTTTTGAACAGTTTGAGTAGAATTGCTATTTGTTTTTCTTTAAAATGTCAGGTAGAATTCATCAATGAAATCATCAGGCTTTTCTTTGGTGGGAGACTTTTTATTACTGCTTCAGTCTTATTCCTCATTATTGGTTTGTTGAGGTTTTCTATTTCTTCTTGGTTCAATCTTGGTAGGTTGTGTGTGTCCAGGAATTCATTCCTTTGTTCTAAATTTTCTAATTTGTATACAGTTGTTCATAATAGTGTCTAATAATTCCTTGCATTTCCGTGGTCTCAGTTATTATGTCTCTTTTTTTCGTTGTTGTTTCTGATGATTTTTTTTGGATATTCTTTTTTTCTTAGTCTAGCTAAGACTTTGTCTATTTACATTTTCAAAAGCAAGCTTTTCATTTCGTTGATCTTTTGTAGTTTTTTTAAATTTTCAACTTTATTTCTTCTCTGATCTTTATTATTTCTTTTTCTATGAATTTTGGGTTGGATTGTTCTTGCTCTTCTAGTTCCTTGAGGTGTATCTTAGGTTGTTTATTTGAAGTCTTTCTGCTTTTTTGATCTAGGTGTCTAATGCTATAAACTTCTCTCCTAGTGCTGGTTTTACTGTATCTCATAGATTTCAGTATATTTCCATTTTCATTTGTTTCAAGAAATTTTTAAATTTCCTTTTAATTTTTTTCATTGACCCATTGGTCATTCAGGAGCATGTTGTTTAATTTTCCTGTGTTTGTGTAGTTTCTGAGGATCCTCTTTTTCTGGATTTTTAGTTTTGTTCCTTTGTGGTCAGAAAAGATATGTCATATGATTTTTACTTTTTTGAATTTGTTCTAACTTGTTTTATGGCCTAAGATATGGTCTGTTTTGGAGAATGTTCCATGTGCTGATGAAAAAAATGTGTATTCTGTAGCAGTTGGGTGAAATATTTTGTAAATGCCAATTAGATCTATTTGGTCTAGTGTGTAGTTTACAGTAATGTTTGTTGACTTTCTGGCTGGATGATCTGTCTGTTACTGAGAGAGATTTTTTTAACTGAATGTTTAACACATTTGTAGTAATAGAAGGAATGCAACAAGGATTAGAATTTTATAATTACAGTAGACATTTATGCAAAAGATGTTTCATTTTTCAAAGATGTTTCTCCTATGTCCCTATCATTTCTTTCTTAAAGCAGTAGTTATTACCATTCTCATGGACAAGCATATTTCATTGTGTTAGACAGTAATTATACCAGTATGTTTCCCATCATTATCATTTTCAAAAACTCTACTCTTCATTTCACCACACAATCTCATGCATTGTTTCACAGTACAATTGTATTCCACTTAAATTAGAAAAGCCCAAAGAAATTAGAGCAAAAACAGTCAAATTCATGTGAATGAATGCTAAAGGACCAAAGATTTTAAAGTACTGATTTAGTAACAGTTACTAAATCTACAGGCATAAGACTTCTATTTATTCATAGTACTAAAACTGCAATAATAGAAATTAAAGCTACATTAATGAAAAGTGAATAAGGAATGAGATCAGTAATATTTAAATATAGATGCTATGTATTTTGTGATTAGTATCAGGTAAATATCTCAACTATCTATCTTAAATTCTGGTCTCAGAGAAAATGTCAGAGACAATTACAGAGAAGATGCTTCATATTGTCAGGTCCATTTTTCTAACTAATGAGATCCTTTGGGAGAATGGCTTTAGTCTTTCTTTTTGTCACATTTCCATTGGTCCTTTTGTTGGTAATCCATTTGTTTGCATCCTTACAGTCTACCTCGTCTTTATTTTATTTATTTATTTATTTATTGAGACGGAGTCTTGCTCTGTTGCCCAGGGTGGAGTGCAATGGTGCGATCTCAGCTCACTGCAAGCTCGGCCTCCTGGGTTCGCGCCATTCTCTTGCTTCAGCCTCCCCGGTAGCTGGTACTACAGACGCCCACCACCATGTCTGGCTAATTTTTTGTATTTTTGGTAGAGACGGGGTTTCACCGTGTTAGCCAGGATGGTCTCCATCTCCTGACCTCGTGATCCGCCCGCCTCGGCCTCCCAAATGCTGGGATTACAGGCGTGAGCCACCGTGCCCAGTCGTCGTCTTTATTTTAAATTACTGTATTCCTGTATAGTTTTATAGGCTATATATTACTAACAAAAGGGGAAATAAGAGGGTATATGTATGGCTCTAGAATTATTTTGTATTTCCAGAACATAATTGAAATGGTGATACAAGGAATGCACACCATTGCCTGGGCTTCACCTCCTGAACTGCAACCATGAAGCCCTAATGACAATGTCCATACTTCTGGAGAAAGGGATGAGTAGCAGCCTAGAGTGGGTTGTTGAAGTACCCTACTATTATTGTATTGCAGTATACTTCTCTCTCTAGATCTATTAATGTTTGCTTCATATACTTGGAAGCTCTGGTGTTGGGTGCATTGTTATTTATAATCGTTATATCCTACTGCTGAATTGACTCCTTTATTATTATATAGTGACCTTTGTCTGTTTGTATAGTCTTTGGTTTGTAGTTATTTCATCTGATTTACATATAGCTACTCCTGCTCTTTTTTGGTTTCCAGTTCCATGGAATATCTTTTTCCACCCCTTCAGTTTCTGAATGTGGGTTTATTGTAAGTAGTATATAGTTGGGTCTTGTGTCTTTATCCATTCAGCCACCCTATGCCTTTAGTTGGATAACTGAGTCCATTTACATTCAAGATAATTATTGGTAAGTAAGGATTTACTACTGTCATTCTGTTGCATGTTTTCTGCTTCTTTTGTAACTCTTTTCTTCATTTCTTCCTTTCTTACTGTCTTCCTTTGTGGTTAAGTGATTTTCTCTAGTAATATGTCTTAATTTGTTGCTTTTTATTTTTAGTGAAGCTATAGGATTTTGCGTTGTTATTGCCGTGAGGCTTACAGAGAACATCTTATAGATATAACAAGTTTATTTCAAAAAGATGACAACTTATATTAGATCACACAAAGAATAGGACAAATGAAGAAGAGTGGGAAAAAAATCTCTATACTTTAACTCCATCTTCCCTCATTTTGAATTTTGTTGTCTCCATTTATGTTTTTAATTGCTTATCTGTTAACGGATTGCTCTAGGTATTATTGTCTTTGATAGATTTGTCTTTTAGGTTTCATACTAGAATTATAGGTGGATTGCACACTACACTTCCAGTATTAGAGTATTCTGGGTTTGTCTGTGTACTTAATTTTACCAGTGGGTTTTATACCTTCACATGTTTTGTTTTTGTAAGTTAATTAAAAAAAAATTAGATGAAAAAACTCCCTTTAGCATTTCTTGTAAGATGGGTCTGGTGGTGTTGAATTCTCTAAGCTTTTGTTTGGGAAATATTTTATCTCTCCTTCATAGTTGAAGGACATATTTGCTGGATATAGTATTCTTGGATGGCAGTTCTTTTTTTTTTTTTTTCTTTCTTTCACCACTCCTTGCTGGCCTATATAGTTTCCATTGAGAAATCTGAATGGATTAAACCTTCTTTTTATGTTATTTGCATATTTTCTCTTGCTGCTTTTAGGATCCTCTCTTTGTCTTTGACTATTGAGAGTTTCATTATTCAAGCCTTGGGGTAGTCCTATTTGAGTTGAATCTGTTTGGTATTCTACGTTCCTGTACTTGGATATTTATCTCTTTTTTAGTTTTGGAATGTTTTCTGTTATTATTTCTTTGAATATGCTTTCTACCCCTTGCCCTTGCTTAACTCTATCTTGACTATCAGTAATTCTTAGATTTTGTCTTTTGGGGTAATTTTCTGTATTTTGTAAGCAATCTTTGTTCTATTTCATTTTTCTCCTCTGTGTATTTTCAAATGGCCTGTCTTTGAGCTCACATTATCCTTCCCCTGCTTCATACATTCCACTGTTGAGGGCCTCTAGTGAGTTTTTCAGTTTAGCAAACATATTCCTCAGTTCCAAAATTTCTGTTTGATTTTTAAGAATCATTTCAATCCTTTTGTTAAATTGCTCTGATAAATTTCTTTCTTTTTTTCTTTTTCTTTTTTTGTTTTTTTTGAGATGGAGTCTCCCTCTGTGGCCCAGACTGGAGTGCAGTGGCGCGATCTCGGCTTACTGCAACCTCCGCCTCCCAGGTTCAGGCGATTCTACTGCCTCAGACTCCTGAGTAGCTGGGACTGCAGGTGCATGCCACAACGCCTGGCTAATTTTTTGTATTTTTAGTAGAGACCAGGTTTCACTGTGTTAGCCAGGATAGTCTCAATCTCCTAACCTCGTGATTTGCCCGCCTCGGCCTCCCAAAGTGCTGGGGTTACAGGTGTGAGCCACTATATCCGGCCAATTTCTCTGATGCATTTTTGAATTGCTTCTCTGTGTTGTGTGGGAAGGCTGGCTAGGGGTTCATGCCCAGCAGACCTGACAGATGAACTTCCTATAGCATGACACTGTTGAACAACCTCTAATTTGGTGTCTCCTTTGGCTGAGTTACACAGCAGAATTTCCAAGGCTAGGGATGGCAGTCCTACCTCCCCGCTTTGTTTCTCTTTGTCGTCAGGGATATTTCTTACTTCAGATACCCCTAATGCTTTCCCTGGTTTGGGGTAGATACAGGGCTCCTATTAGGGAACCCAAAATGTGGGGGAAGCTGGTTGTCTACCTTGAGCTTTTTCCAAAGTAGAAATCATGAATTGGGGGAAATTTTCTTAGCTCTTGGTGCCAGGCAGATTGGTAGGAGAGGCATCACAGATATGGAAATCTTATTCTCTTTATTGTCTGCTTGGAGTTTTTTTCACTTCCCTGTGGCCCTGGAAACTGACTTGTTCTTATATTTGAATTTTGGGATATTTCTGGAAATAATCTCAGTGATGTATATTTGTTTTGGTTTTCTGTGTGGGCAGTGAAATGACCTTGCTTGTATGCTGCTATTTTGGAACCTGTAGTCTCCCTCATACTACAATTTCTGTCTTCATACAAAGCAGGATTACATATTTACTAGAAATAATTTTATTTATTGCTAATGTTTTTACACTGCTCATATATTTTGTTCTGTGAAGAGCTACAGATTTAAAGAACTTGGAACAAAGATAAACATTGAGAGAATAGGGTGCTAAGAGCTGAACATTTGGGAGTTGACAATTGAAAGCAAAATAAGAAAGATCAGGGAGGGAAGAATGTGAGGGATAATTTACACGTAAAAATCAGATTTTAAGTACTCATTTCAATGAGTTTTGATAATTACATACATCTGTGTAACCATCAGTCAAAACAAGATATAAAATATCTTAAATTTTCTAAAAATTTCCTGACACTTTCCAGTCAATTTCCCATCCTTACCCCATTCCAGAGGCAATTAAATTCTGACTTTTTTTCTGCCCCCTGAGATGGAGTCTCTCTCTGTCGCCCGGGCTGGAGTGCAGTGGTGCAATCTTGGCTCACTGTAACCTCTGCCTCTGGGGTTCAAGCAATTCTCCTGCCTCAGCCTCCAGAGTTGCTGAAACTACAGGCATGTACCACCACACCCGGCTAATTTTGTATTTTTAGTAGAGACAAAGTTTCACTATGTTGGCCAGTCTGCTCTCAAACTCCTGACCTCGTGATCTGCCCTACTTGGCCTCCCAAAGTGCTGGGATTACAGGCAAGAGCCACTGCGCCTGGCCTAAATTCTGACTTCTATCACCATAGCTTATGCTTATATGTTCTTAGACCTCATATAAATAGAATCATATGGTATACAGAGTGTGTGTGTGTCTTTTACACAACACAATGTGTTTTTTAAGATTTGTTGAAGTTGTTGAATGTGTCAGTGATTTGTTCTTTTTTTTTTTATTGCTGAGTAGTAGGTAGAGAGAAAAATACTTCAAAAGTATCCATACTTCAAACATGCAGATGCAGGCAATGATTATTGATTTTTCTGGGTGCATTTCATTTTAGTATTTTTTATGTTTAGTTTTTTGTTACGTGGAAATTAACAAAGACCACTCAAATGAGGACATAGGCTATTCAGATTTTGCTGTGGCAAAGGAGTCACCCACCATTGTTTGCATTTGGCAGAGACCCAAACGCAGGCAGAAGAGTGGGAGAGCTTTGTAGTGAAAAAAGGGTAAGCTTTAAGTATGTTCTTATTGTAAGTTGTTGGCATGGGAAGCTGGAGGCAGGCTGTGTACAAGGGAGACATTCTACGTGATTGTTTTGGGAAGCATATTTGGCTTTCTGTAGTCAGTATTGAGTTGGAAGTGTGAATGAGGGACCTGCGGAAGTTAGGGATCTGGCAGTCATTGGCCATTTCCTGATTATTCTGGGCCGATGATTGCAGAGATTGTGGTTTGACCTCCCAGACTGATTGCTGCAAGGATTGTGGTTTGGCTTCCTTGTCTGGCTGCTACAGAGGTTGTAGGTTAGAGTTCTATTATCATATGTATTTTACTAATTGTATATTATATTGTATAGTCAGTCTCTTGGTTATATTTTGTTATGTGTTACAGATCTTATATAGAATTTTACATCCTATTTTTTTCACTTAATATTAGAATATAAACACTTTTTGGTTGTTAAGGATTTTTTTCTTTATATAAATTTAATGGCTGTATAACAATCAATCTAGGAGATGTACTCTTATTATTGGAAATTTAGTTTTCATTCAGTTTTTCTCTTCTTACAATAATGCTGTTATGAACATCTACGAGCATTAAACCTTCAGCATATTTAGTATTATTTCCTGTGATGAGATTTCTAGTTGTAAAATAGTTAGGTTATAGGTCTTATCTTGTTGAATTACTTTCCAAAAGGATTCGCCTAGTAATATGTAACAGTCAGTTCAGTGGTATTCTTACCAGCTTTCGATATTTAGAAATATTTTTACTAACTTAGTAAGTGAAAAATATACTTTTGTAATTATTTAATTTATATTTTATGGTTAGTGGTGAACTTGATTATTTTCCAATATACTTATTAGCCAGTTGAGTTTTTCTTTTTATGAATTGTCTTTTCATATCCCCTTTCTCCCTATTTATTGATTCCTAGTAATTTCTATTAGCTTGTATAAATTTTTATATATTAAATTGATCAATCTTTTATCTGGTATAGTTTTGTAAAATTTTTCCCAGTTCATTATTTGCATTTTGTTCATGATAGTTCTAATTTACATAATTAATATTTTTTCTGTTGTCAAATCTATTGACTTATCCTTAGTGATTTCTTTTTTCTCCTCTACAATCCAGAGTTTTGATTGAATATTCATTTCTATTTTCTTTTACAGTTTGGTGTTATGATATATCACATTTTGACATTTTTTAAACCAAATTTATTTTAGTATATAGTATGACTCCAAAATGATGTTTCCCCCAAACAGCCCATCAGTTGCACCACACCATTTAACTGCTTCTTCCCTCTTCCATTGAATGTGGTACTCCTTTGTCATATATTAACTTTTGAAATATACTAGGATTTATAACTGGGATAGCTATGTTTTTCTATCTTTCTACCTGTTCTTGTGGCAATCACATACCAATTTCATTTTTCAGTCTAAAGGCTGACCAAAATATTATGTAGACTGGGTTTTGGAATATTTAAAAGAAAATACAGTTTGTGTGCTTATCAGCCAAAGACTGCATACTTGTAGTTAAACAAAGTTGGGTTTTCTTTTTTTTTTTTTTTTTTAGAATAAGGGAGACTATATAACATAGGGAGGGCTTGTTACAGGATTTGAACTTGTGTTAGGTCATTTTAGACAAAGTTCAAAGAAACACGAATTGGGTATTGTCAGAAAGTGGGGATAATTCTATCATTTGTTATCCTAAGAAGTTTTATCTAAAAGGTAGGAAGAGTGGCATGAGGCTACATAATTGGTAAAGAAGCAGCAGTTGCATATGTTGACTGGATAAGGGGAGCCTTTAGCTATTAGTGTGGTTTGTACAATGTTCTTACAGTTGTCACTACCCAGATTCCACAGTGGTTTTATTTTCATCTTGCTTCATCACAGTCATAGAGTGGCTTTGTTTGATGTTGGTTTTCTGTGAAATTATTCATATTCCTTCCAAAAGAGAACACCATTGCCTAGCACTTAGTGCCAGGTAAACTGCAGCTTACAACTGTTAGAAGTTGCTTATTTTTTCTTTTGTTGAAAAACCAATTTATTACTTTTAAAGTCATTTTTGTAGGTAAAGTTGCTAGAATATGTTGCTAAGCAGGTATGCTTTAAGAGCTAGATAAGAAAAAAATTTTCTCATTATTAGGCAACAATTTGTATTGGTTGATTTGCAGCAACCAGACAAGGAAACCAAACCACAATCCCTGCAGCAACCAGTCTGGGAAGTCAAACCACAATCTCTTCAATCATCAGCCCAGAATAATCAGGAAATGGCCAATGACTGCCAGATTTGTATTTGTTATATAATTGTTGGACAACAGCTATTGTTACAGTGTAGTTATATACAGTCACGTGTCACTTAATGATAGGGATAGGTTCTGAGAAATGCACTGGTAGACAATTTGGTTATTGTGTGAATGTCACAGAGTGTACTTACACATAGCCTACTACACACTTAGCTATATAGTATAGCCTATTGCTCCTAGGTTATAAGCCTATACAGCATATTGCTGTACTGAATATTGTAGGCAGTTATAACAGAATGGTAAGCATTTGTGTATCTAAGTATAGCTCAACATAGAAAAGGTACAGTAAAAAGTATGGTGTTATAATTTTATGGGTCCACCCATAATATGTAGTCCATTGTTGACCGAAATATCATTATGCAGCACATGACGTTATGAACTTGAAATAGTGTTCTTGGAAACAACCCTCTTAAGTATATAAATTTCTTATGCTCTTTTTATTTACATGATTTCTCTATTTATTTACATTTTCTTTTCCTCTCCACTTTGAGAAAGTAATGCAGATTTTATTTCCTCCATATAATAGTCTAGCAGGCAGCCATTTTTAATTCTAGAAGATAAATAGAAGATTTGAAGTAACTTTTATGTTTCTGAGAGTAGTTCAACCCAGCAAATCACTTTAGTATTTTGGTGTAGTTAGGTGAATCCACAAAATTCCAGTTACTGTAGAAATAAAGTGAATTTAAAAAAATAAAACTGTTTATAGAAGCTATTATAAACATAAAATTAAATTCCAAAAATCCTACAGGAAGCTCTGTTGTGTATGAATTAGGCTGAGTGAGATAAGTTGCCTATAATATTCTGATATTTTACCTAAACTGTGTAACATTAGCCAGAGCAGTTATTTTAACTGAATCTCAGAAGATAAATTATCTGGCCAACATCACTGCAAACATTTTATACTGCCAGAGTAGTCTCACTGCTGTTTTATTCAACCCTTCCCTTTAGTCATTCTCTCATACTGGCAAACATAAATTGTTTGATAAAATAAAATTATTTGAGGTAAAATAATATCTTTAACAAATATATATTTTGATGAGAGCATTGTATTAGTATTTGGTAATAAGATAGCCAGACTGTTGAATTAATCATACTCAGAAACTTACTGGATCAGGTGGAGATTCAGACAAGGAAGTGCATAGGGCATAGTCGCAGAAGGAATTTGTCTAAAAATTTTATTTACTTGCTTTCATATGATTAAGTATAGGCAGAGATTAATATTCAAGATGAAAATTCCAGATCCTAGAAGAGTAGAGGAAAGAGTGATATGGGAGGAACTATGATAGTAGACAAGAATTTAAATAGCTTGATCTTGAAGAACTAGGATTAAAGATCATTTAGGAACCAGTAGCAAAATTAATTAAATACCACGTCTACTGACCAAAGTTTTAAAAAAATCTCCTTAATCTGGCAAGTGGATTACTTTTAAAGGAATGATTGTAGTTTGCTGAAACCATCAATTCCATTTTGAATGAAATCATCAATCATTTTCTTGTAACTTCACACTGCAAAATATTTTGAGCTTTTCTTTGCCCTTCTTATTCTCTCTGCTTAGGTTAGCTCTAATGAGTTGTTATTTTTTTTTTCATGATTTATTTCTTTCCTTAGTTTTCTTTCTTTTGTTTTTTTCATTTCTCTTTGTTTGGTCTTTCTTTTTGCTGTCTCAGTTGTTTGTGCCAAGTTACATTTTGCCCGTGTTCCAAGATCAAGAATAATTTCTGGTGCTAAATTGTCTTGAGGCATTTTAAAATTTCAGTATAGTGTAAATTTCTCTTATGACTTCTTTGACCCATGTGTTATTTAGAAGTGTGTTGTCTAATCTCCAAGTATTTTGGGGGTTTCCAGCTATCTGTCTGTTATTAATTTCTACTTTAATTACATTGTGGTCTTAGAGCATACTTTGTGTGGTTTTTAGTCTTTTAAATTTGTTAAGGTATGTTTTATGGCCCAGAATGTGGTTTACCTTTGTGAATGTTCTGTGTGAACTTGAGAAGAATGTGTGTTCTGCTGTTGTTGGATAAAATATTCTATAAATGTCAATCAGATCCAATTGATTGATGGTACTTTTTACTTTTACTATATCTTTACTAATTTTTGGCCTGTGGGATCTGTTAATTATTGAGAGAGGGGTGAAGTCTCCAATGATTATAGTGGATTTATCTATTTCTCCTTGTACTTGTATTAGTTTTTGCTTTATGTATTTTGAAGCTCTATTGTTAGACACATAGACATTAAGGATTCTTATTTCCTCTGGAACAATTAGCCCCTTTATCATTATGTAATGTCCATCTTTATCCTTGGTAATTTTCCTTCTTCTAAATTTGGCATTATCTGAAATTACTATAGCTACACCTGTTTTCTTTTAATTAGTGTTTGCATAGTATCTTTCTCTGTCCCTTTAGTTTTAATCAGTTCTGTGTCTATATTAAAGTGGGTTTCTTGTAGACAACATATAGTGGGAGACTGGTTTTTTAATCCACTTTGACAGTCTCTGTCTTTTAATTGGTATATGTAGTCCATTGCCATTTAAAAGTTATTGATAGAGTTGAATTAATGTCTATCATAGTTGTTACCATTTTTATTTGTTGGGTTTGTTCTTTTTGGGTATTTTCTTTGGTCTTACACTCTTTTTCTGTCTTGTCTAACTTTAATTGAGCATTTTATACCATTCAGTTTTCTCTCCTCTCTTAGCTTATTAATTCTACTTATTTTTATAGTTATTTTTAGTGGTTGTCCTTAGGTTTGCAATATATATTCACAACGAATCCAAGATCCCCTTTAAATAACAATGTGACACTACATGAGCAGCCATGCAAGTTCCCTTATAATAAAGTATTTCCAGTTTTTCCCTCCTGTCCTTTATAACATTGCATTCATTCATTTCACTTATCCATAGGTTATAATCACCAAGAACATTGTTGCTATTATTATTTTTGAAAAAATATGATCTGTTAGCTCAATTAAAAATTTAATTTAAAAAGTTTTTTTTACCCTTATTTATTATTTCCCTAACAGTCTTTCTTTCTTTATATAGATCTACATTTCTGACCCATATCGTTTTCCTTCTTTCTGAAGAATTTCTTTTAGCATTTCTTGCAAGGAAGATCTGCCGATGACAAATTCCCTCGATTTTTGTTTGTTCAAGAAGGTTATTTCTCCTTCCCTTTTGAAGAATAATTTTATTGGATGCAGAGTTCTAGGCTGGTGTGGTGTTTTTCTTTTAACACTTTAAATATATCACTTCACTTTTTTATTGTTTGCATTGTTCCTGAAGAGAAGTCTGATATAATTCTTACCCTAAGTCCTCAATAGATAAAGTTTAGTTTTTCTGCCTTCTTTTAAGATTTTTCTCTTTGTCTTTGATCTTCTGTAGTTTGGATATAATATCCTAGTCATGTATTTTTTGGTATTTATCCTATTTGGTGAGCTGAACTTCCCAGAATTGTGGTTTGGTGTCTGTTGTTAATTTTGGGAAATTCTCAGTCACTATTGCTTCAAATATTTCTTCTGTTTCTTTCTCTTGACCTTTCTGATATTCCCATTATGTATTTACATTTTTTGATAATCATCTCATAGTGATAGGATATTCTATTCTTCTTTTTTCTCTTTGCATATCAGTTTGAAAATTTCTATTGAATTTTCTTCAAGGTCACTCTTTTCTTTTTTCAGCCATTTCCAGTCTATAGATGAGCCCATCAAGGACATTCTTCATTTCTGTTAGAGGGCTTTTGATTTCTAGCATTTCTTTTTGATTCTTAGAGTTTCCATTTCTCTGCTTAAATTACTCACCTGTTTTTACATGGTATCCACTGTTTTGTTATAAAGCCCATAGCATATTAATCATAGATTTCAAAAATCTCTGTCATGTCTGATGCAGTTTTTGACACTTGTTGTCTCTTCAAACTGTGTCTTTTTTGGTCTTTTAGTACATCTTGTAATTTTTAAAATTGAAAGATTAAAGGGACTGAGGTACATAGACTTTTAGTGTGAGATTATGTTTATCTGGTTGGGGTCAAACTGTGTTCTTTGCTGTAGCTGTAATGTCAGATGCCAAAATTTTTTTTCTGGTGTCCTTGTTTTGTTATCTTCAGTTGTCTTTCGGTTCGCTTAGAGACTCTTTCTTAAATAAAGTCTGATACACGCAGTTTTTTTTTTTTTTTTTTTTTTTTTGCGGAGTCTCGCTCTGTCACCCAGGCTGGAGGGCAGTGGCGCGATCTCGGCTCACTGCAACCTCCACCTCCTGGGTTTATGCCATTCTCCTGCCTCAGCCTCCCGAGTAGCTGGGACTACAAGTGCCCACCATCACGCCTGGCTAATTTTTTTGTATTTTTGGTAGAGACGGGGTTTCACTTACTAGCCAGCATGGTCTCGATCTCCTGACCTCGTGATCTGCCTGCCTTGGCATCCCAAAGTGCTGGGATTACAGACATGAGCCACTGCACCCGACCACATACAGGTTTTAAAAGTTGTTTTCCCCTATTATTATAGGAGTCCTATTGAGGTGGTGTTAAAGTGTGGAGGAGGGAAAACATTCTGTAGGTCTATGATTAGGACTCAGTCTTTTAGTGAGCCTGTGTCCTTGGGCTGTGACTGTCACAAGTGCTTCTCAGGTTGATTTATTTTTCTTTTATTAGGTGAGACAGGAAGGCTAGAGTTGGTATTTCTTTTCTCTTCCTCTACCTGGAAGGCTAGAGATGGCTGAAAATGGGCATATCTCTTCCTTCAGTTTGTAGGCTGTTGTAAAACCTCACTCAGATAAGGTTTTACTTAAGTAAACTAGTTTCCACTTAAAACTAGTGGAAACTAGTTTCTCTTGAGGACAGGTCTTGTTAAGAACAGAATGCTCTGAGTATGTTTCAAAATGGCTCCTTTTTCTTTCCCTCTGCTGGAAGCAGGTTGAAATTTTGTTCTGATCTTCACTATAATAACCTGGTGGGGCTCCTGCAGATAAAACTCACAAAAGTGTAGGGATACCTCTAACCCTCCCCATACCACCAGAGTTTTTAACTCTCAAACTTGTTCACATTAAACCTCCAGCAATTTATCAGTTACATTTTAGGCTGTAATCACTGTAGCCTTGAACCCTGTTACTGATTCCCACATGGAAGTTTCCGCCCTTAGGCTTCTGCTCAGGTATGTTGTGATCCCCATATCTGACTGTCTGTCTCTCTGTTTTTGGGACAGCAATTTGTCCTGTGACCTTAGTTTTCTGATGGATCTAAGGAAAGTTGTTGATTTTCAGTTTGTTTGCTTTTTTCTTGTTTTGTGGGGCAGAGTGATGACTTCTAAGCTTCCACATGCCAGACTAGAAACGGAGACTTCAATATCTTAAAAAACAAACAAACAGACAAACAAAAACACTTAAAACCTTAGGGTCCATGTTGGAATTAATTTATATACTTAAACAAAGATCTCAGTATCATAATAATAGTAAATAATTGTTAATGATTTACAACCTTCTGAGTTACTTTGTAGACTCAAATCTGATTTTGATATGCAATAATAGGGACATAAGCTTAACCTTTTAATTATACTGAGGTTTACTATGAGTTATTTTAAATTTGAGAAGTATTTAGTGAATGCTTAAGATGTATCCAGCATTCTTTTTCTTTTAAAAGTTTTTTTTTTGTTTTACAAGTAATGTATCTTCCTTGTAAAAAAGTTAGAAAATACAGGTAAGCAAAAACAGAACAATCTATTATTTTACCTAGATATAACCATCATTAATGTTTCACAGTATTTATATGGAGATGTTTTTTCTGTGTTTATGATTACATGTAAAAAGTTTTTATATAAAAATGGGATTGATACATTCTTCTTGGTAATATTTCTACTTAATATGTTATTAACATCTTCCTTATCTGCTCATTTATTTATTTTTTTATGTATGGTTAAGTGGTTCATAGAATTCTATTAAGCATCCTGGCTTATTTAAATCAATCCTCAATTATTTCTAATATTTTACTTTCCTAAAGATAGTACACTAAATGTCGTTGTGCATCTTTATATATTTAGAATTCTTCCTTAGGATAAATTCCTAGGAGAGCAACTTCACAGGTAGACAGTTAGCATATTTTTAAAGGTTTTTTGATATATGTGACCAAATTGTCCCACTGAAGGGTGGTACAGGTTGAGCAACCCAAATCCGAAGTATTTGGTTATTATACTGTGGTTCCTTTAACTCAATGGTTGATCTTGTCTCTACCCCAATCTATAATCCTTTTGAAAGCCATTTTTGTCTCTGGTCTTAAATTCATATAGGGCAAATCAAGTTCTTTGATCTTGAGATAGGATCAAACTGCTGAAATGCTATAAAGCTCTCATTCTAAAGCTATCAGTCATACTGTGTGTATTCACTAGGTTGGCGACCTTGAACAAGTTGATTAGCCTTTCTTTTTCTTTTTTCTTCTTAGAGACAGAGCCTTGCTCTGTTGCCCAGGCTGGAGTGCAACAGCAAAACCATAGCTCACTGCAGTGTCAAACTCTTGGGTTGAAGAGATCCTCCCACCTCATCCTTCCCAAGTAGCTGGAACTACAGGGGCGCAACACCATTCCTGGCTAATTTATTTTTATTTTTTGTAGAGATGGAGTCTCACTATGTTGCCAGGCTGGTCTCAACTCCTAGGCTCAATTGATTCTCCCACCTTGGCCTCCCGTAGTGCCAGGATTACAGGCTTGCGTCAGCACTCCTGGCCTTGATTAGCCTTTGTAAGCCTCAATTTCTTCATCTGTAATGACATCACCTATCTCATGGGGCTATAGAAATAAATGAAAATTAAATGATATAATCCATGTAAAGTGTTTTTCATTGTGTCTAGTACATAGTAAACAAATGGTAGGGATATCAGCCCTGGGTGCAATGATTGTATACATACAGACTTCTTTGTTTATTTCTAATGTAGCAACAGGACAGCTGTCATTTTCAAGTTCTTTGCAACTGCCAACAAATAAGCTAAGAAAGAAAGACGTGGACTGTATTGCTTTATTGGTAGGGTCAAAAATACTATTTCTGTAAGTAGATTGTGTATTTAGATTTTATTTTATTTATAATGGATGCTCAAAATGTTCCCTCTACCCTGTTCACTACTGGAAATTGAAGAAGGTGCCATCTGAGGAAAAGAAGTGACCCACAGATACCTAAAAGCTATTTATATTTATAGAAATAGCAACAGTACCTGATATCTCAGTGGATTGTTTGAAATGCAAGTGTGTAGCTCATGAGAGAATCAGACTAAAGCAACAGCAAATCATCTTTAGTAGTTTAACACCATAATTAGATAACTCATCTTTTTCAATCATCGAACATAACATTAAGCATAACCCCATCCTTGTTTCTTTTAAGAATACACTATTGGTGAGAAATATAGAAATACCTATCAGCTGTCTATAAGTTTAACATGGTTTCCGGTACATGTATTTGTATTAGAAGTACAGATGGAATTGGAAGGGGACCTTAAAATGATCTAGTTCACTCTTTTATTTTATAGATGAAGAAACTGAGAGATTAAGTAATGTGTCCAGGTTAGATTGCCAGTGACAGAGCTGAGAACTGAACTACATCTCCTGACTTCTAACAAAGTATTTTTACATGTCATTCTATTTCTGTAATTTTATTTCAGAAGATTTTCATTTTCTTTAAAAGTGATTTTTATTTTACTCAAAAGCCAAATATTTTTCTATTACTGCTAATTTCCATTTTTATTATATATCAATGAGAAAGATCATTAAGTTCATATAAAGTTGTTTGATAGCTATATAGACACATAAAATAGATTCAGTACAAGATGTATTTATGTTTTTCAAATGTGATACAGTATTAACTTGCAATGTGTTTGGATGTTAAATACTCTGGGGAGAGAAGTTAGTGTAACTAGGAAGAAAATAAAAGTTTCAGACAAGCAGGAGAGTTTAAGTGGAAGTACTAGGGCAGGAAGAAAGATGGAGTGGAAGCCATGACCATAAAAGATACCGTGAAATGGAATACCAGATTTGAGTTCCTAAGAGTCTAGAAGTGTATGATGATGAGACTGTGTTCATTTGAGGCTGATATTAATTAGTGATGATTTGTTGAGTTGAAAGAGAGGACAGAATGATGAGGTCAAGGTGTATGATAAATCGAGGCAAGGATGTTGAAGACTCTGAGGCTGTTGATAGGGTCCAGAGTAGAGATAAAATGTGTAAGCCAGATGGTAAAATCACATAAGAAGATGAAAATGAGTTCTAGGGGTGGAAAAAAAACCAGTGGAATTGATTTGTAGAGCACCATCTGGCTACATGAGAGACTGTTCTTTCAGTCTTGTGTTCTTTATTGAATAATAAAGGTGATAGAATTGGATATCCTTTGGGGGTTATACCCATGGTTAGTTCATGTTATTAGTGTGCTGGTATTCCTATTACTCTGTCACTATATATTTGTATGTATATATACTTTTCAATAGCAAGAATTGGGCCTGTTAATATATATAATTTGATGTGTTTCTTTGAAGGTATGTTTTAACATCTATATATATAATATTATAAAAGGAGGTGATAGTATGAGAGATGATGAGTTAGTTTAGAGATGGTAAATGAATTTATTTTGAACTTGATTCTCTCGTATTTTGAAAGGATGCTTTTCTTTTAAGTACTATAAACTTATATTTACATAATATCTTCAATTTACAAAGCATATTAACATGCATTATCTCAAACATGAGTCTAAGACTTTTGGGGTAATATTAACAGTGTGAACTACAGGATAAAAGTTACTCATATATATGAATTTTGATGAAAATAAGTAGTATTTTGAATGCCTGTAAGGCTCTTGAGCTTTAAACAATAGAATCTCTGATCTCAAGTAATTAATATGGTAGGGAAGAAACACAGGGAGTAAAGAATAATCTACTTTTAATCTATAATAGTCACTAGATTTAATAATATATTAGTATGCATAACGTATTGGCAATTATATAACTGCATGAAATATTGTACAAATGTGGGTGCTCATTCTGTTCTAACATCCTAGCATTATATAATTCAATTTAATATGGTGACAGTAGTCACAAGAATGGTCAGTGGGAAAAGGGTGAGAATGAAAGCTACGGAACTTTTTAAAAAAAATTTAAATGTGCCTTCATTACTATGGAAAGTTGAGACAGCAGCTCCGAATACAGAGATAATTATATATTGATTTAAACATTATTCTAGATAAAGAATTTATTTAAATATTTACTAAATACTTTGTTACAATTATTTACCTTTCGTAAAATATGACATAATAGTTTTGAAGGAAAAACTGCTTTTATACACAAATCATATCAATGAACTGGAAAACACTAACTATTAATACTTATTTGTATCACTAGGCTCAGTGAAGGGGGCAAATGGAAGGCATGATCCCTGTTTATAATGGAGTTTAGAACTTATTTGGGGAGACCAAAGTGCCATAATCATTTTTCAATAATTTTGAATAAAAATGAAGAATCTGTTCAAAAAAGGAAAAATTAAATGTCTCCACAGTGAGCTGATTATTATTTTCAAGGAGAATTCAGTACACATATGCTCCCATAAGCATTTAAACACAAGCATTTAAAACACCTAAGCTGTGGTGTTGGCTTAGCATTTTAACAAATGTTTTATGTAGCAGTAAGGCTTTGACTTGGAATTTGAGAAGATAAATAGGTGAATATTTTATCTGTGAAAAATGCTAACATTTAGGACCTCATTTGTTTAATCACTGTGTATAAATAATTTTATGACTATTAGCTATTTGAAGATACTTTGAAAAGATATTTTATTAGAAGCTCCAATCAAAGCAAAATATTAAAATTGTTCTTGAGATATATAAACAAATAATTACTTCTTGAATACTAAATTCTGATGGGATTATTGTCACAGCTACAGTATAAATTGATGACATCAGTCTGTATTTCTAATAGAATTATAACAATTGTATTGTAATTTCTGTAGTGTTCAATGAACATTGAGATATATGAATATAATCCTGCTATTAATGAACATTATGAAAACAGGTTAATCTAAGTTCCAAGCTAGTGAAAAGTATTTTGTCTTTCTAACCACTTTATATAATAGAAAATATATTATTCAATGTTATTGAACAAAACCTTTGCTTTTAGAGTTTTTACAAATTTAACAGACTTCAAATTTACAACTAGAAATATAAATAAGAATTTCCTCCCTTTTTTTGTAATTGCTTATTGCTAGTATAGGTAATAGGTACTGATTTTTGTTTTTGTTTTAATCTTCTACCTAGATAATTTACCACATTCTTTTATTTCCAAAAAATTTTTAGTAATTTGTTTCTTATTTTCTTGTATTTATATGCATTATTTCAATTTATTGTCTTACTGAATTAGCTTGAATTTATAAAACAAAGTCGAATAATAATGGGAATAGCAAATATATATGTTTTATTCCTGATTTTAATGGGAATGACTGTAGTTTTTTGTTGTTTAGTATATTTTTGTTATGTTCGTTATGTCATTTTCTTCTAATCCTAATTCACATATTTACCTGGATTGACTGCTAAATTTCATCAAATGCCTTTCCAGAATCTATTGATATAATCATGGTTTTATTCTTTAATTTGTTGATTAATGAATAATGTCAATACAAATCCTTATTCAGCTTCTTGTTGAAATCTAACAGATATATATTTTAAATTTTATTTATTTTCCCTTCCATGAAAGAGAAAAAGTGCGAATAATTTTCTGGCTTTGTAAATAAAACTAATTCATATTTATATTTTTCTGAAAATGCTATGTCAATTAAAAATTATTATCAGGGGAAAAATTAAGTAAAACAAACAATTAGAATTAGATTTCTTAGAGACTAAAGATTACATTCACAAGAGGTAGCAGCAATCTGTAAAGTACAGCTGTCTTGTAAGACTCCTTTGTAGAAACAACATTTGCAAAGACATTTATGTGATGAAGAATATCGTTTGCTTTTCTGTATCTGTATCTTGCCAAGGTTTAGTTTGTAAGCAGTTAGAAGTTCTCAAAATTTGAAGGCTAGGGTCTGGAAAACTCAAAATTTAAATTAAGGAAAGGAAAATAGTAAAATAAGTTAGCAAATACTAGTAAATACTAGAAATTACAATACAATTGTTATAATTCTATTAGAAATACAGACTGATGTCATCAATTTATACTGTAGCTGTGACAATAATCCCATCAGAATTTAGTATTCAAGAAGTAATTATTTGTTTATATATCTCAAGAACAATTTTAATATTTTGCTTTGATTGGAGCTGCTAATAAAATACTAGAGTAAATAGTATTTACTCTAGTATTTACTATATATTTAATATCTATACTTACATTTGTGGTATATATATTTAATATCTATACTTACATTTGTGGTATATATATTTAATATCTATACTTGCATTTGTGGAATAAAATGTGTTTGGCCATGATTTATCATTGTTTGGATACATCACTGGTTTTCATTTATCGGTGTCTTATTTAGTGTTTTGCACCTATATTTGTAAGTCTTCATTTGCTTTATAATGCTTAAAACAATCTGAAGTTACATAGACTATAAAATATGATGAGTTTCCTGTGAAATTACTGCTATATTCAAAATAGCATTTTCATCCTTTGTGGCCCTTTGCAGCAGCCCATCTGTCTTTTCTGCCTTGGACCCATGAAACAACTGTTTTCTCTTTCTTTTTTTTTTTTTTTTTTTTAACTGTGGATCGTTAGTATCTTATAGAGTTTATTTTTCTCTCTGTCTCGCTTTCTCTCTTTTCCTCTGTCTCTTCTCTCTCTGAATATGTGTATCTGATGTTTAGCATATTGAAAGATGAGGGCAATTGGGGAAAGAGTTTGGGATTGATTTAGTGATAAGTACATAAAAACTAAGGAAATGAAGAAAATTAAAAAAAAAAAATTAGCCCCAGGGAACAAAAACATTTGTGTGGCAAAGTAAAAGAGTAGCAGTTGGTAGAGACTGAACAGTTAGGAAATTTTTGGAGGATGGGAATATGGAAAGCATGCTTGTATGTGTAATAGGGGTAGGTGAGAAAGAGAATCCTTTTTTTTTTTCCTTTGGAAAAGTTAGCAAGTAGCAATGTAAAAATGTTATTTTGAGACCTGTTAGGTAAAAATACCAAAATAAAGAACAAAAGAGATTGAAAAGTGGTTGCATATGGGAAGTAGGAAATGGGAGGGGGAAGAAGACATATGACTTTTAATTATCCTAATATGTCCTATGGAATTATATGACTAGTTAAACTATGTGCATGATAAAATGTGTTAAAAATAAAACTAGCATGAGAAAAGAAAAAAGTTAGATATAAAATTTCAAAAAATAAGTTAATGAACAAATATCCCATTTCTATTATATATATTTCCAAATATAAAATGGGAGTGGATTAGTACTTTATTCTTTAAAAATTTTAATTTACCTTTTGGATCTTTGAATGTGATAGTTTTCTTATTATTTCTTTTTTTTTTTTCAGTTTTCTTATTATTTCAAGAGATTTGTAAGTCTTACTGAGAAACTAGTACTAATACTTCCATTGCCAATGACCAGTGGCAGTTTACATGAGCAGGTAGTTTGCCACACTTGTGCATACAGAACAATCTTACTTTTTAAATTTCAATCACAATGTGATGGAGTTTCATATGAACTTGTTATTTCTATCACCATTATGCCACCCTATGGTGTCATATGCATTATAGACCTTTTACTTAGTCTTTTCTTTCATCCAAGAGAGCAGGAAATTATTCAGCAATACTTTCAGTGACCCAAGATGACATCAGATTTAGGTAAGATCTATGAACATACACACATAATCCTAAAAATCTCAAGGTTTAAATGATTTGGCTGTTATTGAAAACAAGTATCATTGAAATTGAGGGACCTTTCTCAACAATGAGAGTTGCTCCATAGTTCCAGTAATAATTGGCTTTTGCTTACCAAAGTGGCAAAACATGTTGTGTCCATCACGTTCCTTACTACAGATATTTTATCTCAAATTATATTGATTCATGACTTACTGCATAAATTTTGAGACAGTTTATATGCAATTTCTGAATTCAAGATCTGGAATGATATGCCCCAATCCACACTTTACCCAGAGCGTAACATTTGTAGACCAAACACCAGACAGGTAACCTAATATCAGAAAAGGCATAGCATATATTAGGTAATCATAAATATTTACTGGCAAATCTTCTACCTAGAATAATTTTTAAATAAAATAAATGTATTGCATAATTGGAATATTCTATTCCCTGTTACATATAGGTATTATTATTATTTTCTATACATGGTAGTTTCCAATGGTTACATTAATGTTATCAGGTGAAAGCTGGTACAATGCTTCTAGAAGTTCTGTGTTCAAATGTAGAAATGATAGCTTTGGCATATCAGTATTATTTGACATATGATATATATATACAATGTCAATCAAAAAAATCAGATGAAAAATATGTCCAAATATGTTGAATTTATTTGGGAATTAGAAATGAAATTTTTTTAACCTGAGATGCATAGCCATGCCAACCCATGTATGAATATGAAGAGGCGAGAGTAAAGGGAAGCTGGTATTGGCAAAAGGAGAAGTTCACATAAGCTGCTTGGAAATAGAAGTCATTGGTTTTGAAGACTCAAAACCAGACTTGGCATCAGTTCCTTGGTGGAAACGCTATTACTGGGCAAGTGTTCTTTCAAGAGGATCTTATATGAATTATAGCAGTACTGAAAAAAGAATTTCTTTTGGAGTTGTTTTAGAAAGTCCTTGAGACAGTCTTTATCTCAGACATGCAAGTGTGAACTGTTCATGCTTTTTACTTTTCCAGCTTTGGTTTGTTTGGATCTACTAAAAGTGATATCATTCTGGTATCTGCAACTTTCACAGCATCAACCATTAATATGGTAGCATGCTAGAAGCCTTTAGAATCAAAAGCCATATTTATTTTTTTCATTTTTTAGGCTGATGATCAATACTGGGAAGCATTCCTCATAAGTTAACTTGGTGATCTAATATTTACTTCTTTTTAAGAATGAATGGTTGGGGTATGTATTAGGATGCAAGTTAGGCTACTGTAACAGGCCATAGTAACTGTGGCTTAAACAATACAGAAATTTATCTTTCTTGTATGAATCTGTCCAATCAAAAGCAACCTTGAACTGATTCAATGATTGTGTGGTGTCAATAATCCAACAAGATCTTTCTATCTTGTTCTGCCATCATCAATATATGGCTTCCATCTCATGTTCTAAGGTGGCTGTTCTAACTCCTGCTATTGTATCTATTTTCCAATCAGTTAGAAGGTGAGAAAAATAGAATATTTGCCTTTATCATTGAGAATATATTATATATCATTTCTTCTGTTTTTCTTTGTTCACAATCTGGTCTAGCCTACAACAGAGGCTGGTAAATATAGTATTCAACTGGATTGTTACCTGCTAAACTAAAACTTCTATTAGTATAGAAGAAGGGAAAAATGCAGACATTGGGAAACAGTAGGCAGTCCCTGTCACAGGTGGTTTTGAGGCCATTTTGCAATATTATGATAGTATTAAGCCTGGATAATCAGGCCTAATATACATTCTGCTTTGCCAAAGTACTGCTGTTAGTTCTATCCTGGTCCCTTTGTATTCCCAATTATACTAAGAAAACTAAAACTAAAACTTCACTAAAATACTCAGATTTTTTTGGTAGCTGGGTTCTGGTTAGATTCTGCCAATAGGAGGCACTTGCACCAGATTAAAAAGTAGAGGGGAAGCAAAAGTCATTTTGTTTCTGGTAGTGCCTCTTGCAATATCAGCACTGAGTACAGTTTATGTATTTCATCCTCAGAAGTGGTAGCAACTTCCTTACCTTAGGGTAATATGACCAACCCTTCCACATATTTGTAACCAATTCTTTCCATTACGTATTTATTTGCTTCAACTATCTACATAGATTTTTGTAGCTATTGATACGTTGGCCACTTCACTTCATTCCTGTAGTATTTTGAAGGGAGAGTGGAACAAAAGAAAACAAGCAAAGCAAAGTAGCATCAAGAAGAGCTAAATATTTAGGAAACTCATTTTTTACTAGCTTTGCTACTATTATCTTACTTCACTGAGCATTAATTATAATATTTCAAGAACACTTTTTGACTTTGTCTAAAACTGAGAATTTTTTAAGTTGTTTTTTAGTTGTCTTCAAACTGTGTTCTATGTTTTTGCGCCTTTTTATTCTACTGCATCTATATCATTCCAGTTGATGTCCTTGATTCTTTTGAAATCAACTAGGTACCCCAACTAACCTCAACTTTTTATTGCATACTTTGTCATAATATTATTTGCTCTTCTTGAGGAGAAAAATATTCTTTTATTTCAAATTGAAGTATAACCCACCCACCATACAATTCACCTAAAGTGTACATTTCAGTGGTGTTTGGTATATTCACAGAGTTGTGCAACAACCTCCATGATCAATTTTAGAACATTTCCATCAGTTCAGAAGGGAACGTTGTGTGCATTAATGGTCAATTCCTATTACCCTGAACCCCCATTCCTAGGCAACCACTAATGTAAATTCTCTTTCTATAGATTTTCCTATTCTATACACTTCATGTAAATGGAATCATGTAGTATGTGACTACCTTCTTCAGTTAGCATAACATTTTCAAGGTTCGTCTATGTTGTAGCACATATCAGTACTTCATTTTTTAAAATTGATGAATAATATTCTATTGTGTGGATATACCACATTTTATTTATTTATTCATCAGTTGATGGACATTTGAGTTGTTTCTTTTTGGCTGCTATGAATAATGGTGCTATGAACATTACAAGAGCTTTGTTTATATTTATGTTTTCATTTCTCTTGGGTTTATGCCCAGGAGCAGAATTGCTGAATCATATGGTAACTCTGTATTTCATATATTGAGGAACTACCAATCTATTTTCCAAAGAGCCTGCATGGTTTTATATTTCTAACAGCAATGTATTAGGGCTCCAACTTCTTTACATCTTTACCAACATGTGTTATTATATCTGTTTTGTATTATAGTTATCCTAGTGGGTGCACAGTTGTATCTTGTTGATATGATTTACAGTTCCCTAATGGCTAATGATGTTGAGGATCTTTCCGTGTTTATTGGCCATTTATATATATTATTTATTTATTATGTAATAAATGTCTGTTAAGATCCCTTGCCCATTTTAAATTTAGGTTATTTGTCTTTTTATTGAACTTTAAGGGTTCTTTATATATTCTGGATATAAGTTCTTTTTCAGATATTTGATTTGCAAATTATTTTCCCGTTCTGTGGATTATCCTTTCACATTTTTATTTCAATAGTTTTTGGGAAACAGGTGGTTACATAGCTAAGTACTTTAGTGCTAATTTCTGAGATTTTTGGCACCCATCACCTGAGCAGTGTACACTGTACCCAATGTGTAGTCTTTAGCTCTCATCCCACTCCCACCCTTCCTCCTGAACCCCCAAAATCCATTATATCACTATTATGCATTTGTGTCCTAATAGGTTAGCTCTTACTTATATGTGAGAACATATGATATTTGGTTTTTCATTCCTGAGTTACTTCACCTAGAATAATGGTCTCCAACTCCACCCAGGCTTCTGTGAATGCTATTATTTCATTCCTTTTTATGACTGAGTAGTATTTTATGGTATATATATATACCACATTCTTTTTATTCACTCATTGGTTAATGGGCATTTAGGCTGGTTCCATATTTTTCTGTGATTGGAAATTGTGCAGCTATAAGCATGCATGTGCATGTGTCTTTTTCATATAATTTTTTTCTTCTGAGTGGATATCCAGTGGTGGGATTGCTGGATCAAATGGTAGTTCTACTTTTATCTCTTTAAGGAATATCTGTACTGTTTTCCATAGGAGTTGTACTAGTTTATATTCCCACCAGCAGTGTAAAAGTGTTCACTTTTCGCCACATCCATGCCAACATCTATTATTTTTTGATTTTTAAATTATGGCCAGTCTTGCAGGAGTAAGGTGGTATCTCATTGTGGTTTTAATTTGCATTTTCTTGATAATTAGTGATGTTGAGCATTTTTCATGTTTGTTGGCCATTTGTATATCTTCTCTTAAGAATTGTCCATTCATGTCCTTTGCCCACTTTTTCATGGGATTATTATTTTTTAATTGTTATTTTTTGCTGATTTGTTTGAGTTTCTTGTAGATTCTGGATATTAGTTCTTTGTCAGATACATAGTTTGTGAATATTTTCTCCCATTCTGTGGGTTGTCTGTTTACTCTGCTGATTATTTCTTTTGCTATGCAGAAGCTTTTTAGTTTAATAAAGTCCCATTTATTTATTTTTGTTTTTGTTGCATTTCCTTTGGGTTCTTGGTCATGAACTCTTTGCCTAAGCCAATGTCTGGAAGAGTTTTTCCAATGTTATCTTCTAGGATTTTTATGGTTTCAGGTTTTAGATTTAAGACTTTGATCCACCTTGAGGTGATTTTTGTATAAAGTGAGAGAAGAGGATCCAGTTTCATTCTTCTACACATGGCTTGCCAATTACCCAGCACCATTTGTTAAATAGGGTGTCCTTTCCCTACCTTATATTTTTGGTTGCTTTGTTGAAGGTCAAATACCTTGTCAAAGTATTCAGCTTTATTTCTGGGTTCTCTATTCTGTTCCATTTGTCTACATGCCTATTTTTATACCAGTACCATACTGTTTTGGTAACTATAGCCTTGTAGTATAGTTTGAAGTCAGATAATGTGATGCCTCCAGATTTGTTTTCTTTAACTTTCTTTGATGGCGTCCTTTATAGCACATAAGTTTTTCCTTTGGACAGAGTTCAATATGTCTGTTTTTTGTTTCATTGCTTATGTTTTTGGTGTTATATTTAAGAAACCATTATCTACCTTTCCACAGTGTAGATGTACATCAAAACATCATGTTCTAACCATAAACATTTATAATTTTTATTTGTCAATTAAAAAATAATTTTAAAAACATTACCTAATCTCAAGTCACTAAGATTTAAACATATTTCTTTATTCTTAGAGTTTTATAGCTTTGGCGTTTATATTTAAATGTATGATCCATTTTGAGTTAATTTTTGTGTATGTTATAAGTAAGGGATTTAACTTGATTCTTTTGCATGTGGATATAGAGTTGCTGAACACCATTTGCTGAAAGGATTAGTCTTTCCTCAATGAATTGTCTTGGCACTCTTCAAAAATCAAGGGACTGAAAATGTGAGGATTTGTTTCTGGAATCTCATTTCTGTTCCATTAATCTATATGTCTATCCTTATGCCAATATCTTATTTTCTTGATTACTTTAGGTTTGTATAAGTTTTGAAATAGAAAAATGTGAGTTATCTAACTTTGTTCTCTTTCACGATTGTGTTGTTATTATGAGTCTCTTATACATTTTAGGATTAGTTCGTCAATTTTTGCAAAAAAGCCAGCTGGGATTTTGACAGAGGTTGCATTGATTTTAATATCAATTTGGAGAGTATTGCCATGTTAACGTTTAATCTATAAATATCTGGGATGACTTTTATTTAGGTCTTCTTTATTTTTTAAAATAATATTTTGTAGTTTTCAGAGTACAAGTTTTGCACTTCTTTTGTTCATTTTATTCCTATATATTTTATTCCTTTGAATTCTATTTATTATAAATGGGGTTCTTTATTTTATTTTTAGATAGTTTATTATTAGTATACAGAAATACAATTGACTTTTTATTTTTTTAAAATTTCACTTTTAAGTCCTCATGAAAACGTTTATTATAGCGTAATGGTAAAGCACTGGATTTATAATCCTGATTTTGCCACATGATGAATCAAGACATTTATCTTCGTAAAAGCACTTTGAAGCAGTGACTTAAACTCACCGTTTCTTTAGTTCTGACAATTAATGTCATTTTTCTTCTTTTGGCATTGATGGATGCTTGATCATGCAACTATATAAAGTACCCTGTGCCCTTATCAATAAACAATATCCTTGGTCAATGAATAAAGGTGTGAACAATTTTTAAAATTCTTTCCATATAGTTTCTTTTTCACTCTGTCACCCAGGCTGGAGTACAGTGGTGTGATCATGGCTTACTGCAGCCTCAACCTCCCGGGCTCAAATGATCCTCCCACCTCAGCCTCCAGAGTATCTGGGACCATAGGCATGCACCACCATGCCCATCTATTTTTTTTTTTAACAGAGACAAGGTCTCACTATATTGCCCAGGGTGGTATCGAACTCCTGGGCTCAAGTGATCCACCTACCTTGACCTCCCAAAGTGCTAGGATTACAGTTGTAAGCCACTGCACCCAGCCCATTTTCCATATAGTTTCTAAGCAATTGTCAGGCATTTTTGTAACAAAAAATGGATCTAATGGACATGCTTGAAATAGATTCACTTAAAGAGCCATTGAACAAACATGATGTGAAATATAAACGTGTAGTGGGGAAAACTCATTATAAATAAGCAGCAGTGGAAAATTATACAGTAATTTGTTGCCAGTAGCTCCAATAGCCTTGAAAGATCTCACAATTGAGTTTTTTTTTTTTTTTTTTTGAGATGGGGTCTTGTTCTGTTGTTCAGGCTGGGGTGTAGTGGCATGATCATGGCTCACTGCAGCTTCAGCCTCCTGGGCTCAAGTGATCCTTCTGCCTTAGCCTCCTGAGTAGCTGGGACTGCAGGTGTGCACCATCATGCCTGGTGAATTTCTCTCTCGCTCGCTCTTTTTTATTTTTATTTTTGAAGATATGGGGTCTTGTAATATTGCCCAGATTGGTTTTGAACTCCTGGATTCAAGCAATACTCCTGCTTTGACCTCCTAAAGTGCTGACATTACAGACATAGGCCACTGTGCCTAGCCCACAATTGACTTTTTTACATTAGTTTTATAACCTTAACTTGCAGAGCTCCTTTATTAGTTCTAATAATTTTTTAGTGTATTTCTTAGGATTGCATTTATACAAAACTGTGTTCCCTGCAGGTAGATTTAGTTCTTGTTTTCCTATCTGGATGTGTCTTATTTCTTTTTCTTTTCTAATTGCTCTGAATAGGATAGAACCTTCAGTACAATATTGATAGAAGTGGATAGAGTGGAAACACTTGTTTAATTCCTAACCTTAGAAGGAAAACATTGATTCTTTCACTAATTTTTATGATGTAGGTTTTTTATACATGCCATTTATTAGATGTATAAGGCAGGAACAGAAAGAAAAGTTGAAAGAATTATATTGTGAACACTCACTCATATGTATATTCTTACCACTAATATTTTACAGTTATTTTGCTATATTCACTTATCATGTATCTATCCATCCATCTGTCCACCCTTTTATCTATATTATTTTATGGATGCATTTTCAAGTTGCAGATGTCAGTATACTTTATCCTTTAACACCTCAGTATACATAGCATTAAATAGATTTTAATATTTGTTTCTAATAATTCCTTAACATTTTTGAGGTATAATTTACATGCAGAGAAATCACAAATTTTATTGTACCATTTTATGAGTTTTAACTAATGTATATGCTTGTGTAATCCAAACTGCTATGAAAATACAGAATATTACATCTTTACTCAAAAAAAATTCTTCATATTCTTTCCAATCAGTAACTCTTCAAGACAACTACTGTTCTGATTTTATAAACTTTTTGTGTGTGGCTTCTTAGCATTGTGTTTTTGAGAATCATTTGTGTTGTTGCATCTATCAGTAGTTTGTATCTTTTAATTGTTGAGTAGTATTCCATTGTATGATTATATCATATCACAGTTTGTTTTTTGATTCTCTTGTTGGACACCTGGGCTGTTTCCAGATTTTTACTGTTTTGAATACAGCTGGTAGTGTCTTACTTATACAAATCATTTTATGAACATATACTATTAATTTTCCTGAGTATACACATAGGAGTGGAATTGCTAGATTGTAAGACAGATGTTATGTTTAGTTTTATAAGAAACTGCAAGACATTTTAAAAAAGTGTTTGTATCATTTTATACTCCCATCAACAATGTATGAGTTTAGGTTACTCCATATCTGTGTTAATGTTTGGTGGTAGCTTTCTTTTCCTTTTAACTAATTTTAGACATTCTGGTGGCTGTATAACGGTATCTTGTGATTGCAATTTTTATTTCCCTGGAGACTTATTTGTATTATTTACTCTCTTTCAGACAGTTCGGCATGGTTTTCCTCATCAGCCCACAGCATTAGCCTTTGATCCAGTTCAGAAAATCTTGGCTATTGGGACGAGAACAGGTGCTATACGAATGTATCCTTAATTTTTGGTTCATTATTTGCCACATTAATGCCAATTACATTTCTTGAAATATTCAGGTAAGAGAAATATTTAAGACCAAATGAACTTTATTATTTTCTAAGAAATGAGTAACTATTGTGAAAAATCTATATTTTCAAATTTATTGGCATATTATCAATGTCTTTGAAATCAGTATTGATGTCTCTTCTTTAACTCCTGTTCTTTGTAATTTGTATCTTCTCTTTTTTCCTTATCCATCTGCCTAGAAGTTTATCAATTTTATTGATTCTCATGATTCTCACAAAGAATCAACTTTTGGTTGCGTTGCTCTTCTTTATTGTGTTTCTATATTCAATTTCATTGAATTCTGCTTTGATCATTTAAATTTCTTTGCTTTTGGTTACCTTGGGTTTAATTTGATCTTCTTTCTCTAGTTTTTAAAGTGGAAACAGGTAATTAATTTGAGAACTTTCTTCTCTTCTAATACGTGCCTATAGTACTATAAATCTCCTCCCAAATTCTACTTTAGTATCATCCTGTTTTTTAAAATTAAACTTTTTATTTTGGGATAATTGTAGATGCACATGTAGTTATAAGAAATAATACAGAGATATTCATATCTTTCACCTACTTTGCTCCAATTGTAATATCTTAGAAACCTATAGTGTAATATCACAATCAGGATATTGACATTATATAATCAGGATACGAAACATTTCTGTCACCACAAGGATTCTTCACATTGCTCTTTTATAGTCACACCTTGTCCCTCCAACCCTATCCTTGACCCCTAACAACCACTACTTTGTTTTTCATTTCAATAATTTTGCACTTCAAAAATGTTATATAACTAGAATCATACAGTTAATAATTTTTGGTGATTGGCCATTTTCACTCAGTATAACTCTCTGAACATTCATTCATACTGTTGCATATATCAATAGTTTATTCCTTTATACTGAATTGGATAATATTCCATGGTTTAGATGTATCACAGTGTAGCCATTCACCTGTTCCAGGAAATTTGACTTGTTTCCAGTCTTTGGCTATTCTTACTAAACAGCTATGATCATTCGTGTACATATTTTTGTGTGACCCTAAGTTTTTATTTCTCTGGTGTAAATGCACAGGAGTACAACTGAAGGGTCATGTGATAATTGGATATTTTAGTTTTAATTTTTTTAGGGTACCATTCAGTGTTATTAAATAAATTTATAATATTATACAACCATCATCACTGTCCTTTTCTGTAACTCTTTCACTTTGTAAAACTGAAATTCTATACCCATTAAATTATAACTCTCCATATTCCTCTTCCTCTAGCCCCTGGAAACCACCATTCTGCTTTCTGTTTCTATAATTTTTACTACTCTAGGTAACTTATATAAGTGAAAGCATACAGTATTATTCTTTTTTGGGACTGACTTATTTCATTCAGCATAATGTCCTCAACATTTATCCATGTTGTAGCCTATGTGAGAATTTCCTTTTTAAGACTGAATAATATTTCATTGTATGTATATTTCATATTTTGATATCTGTTCATTAATTTATGGACATTTGGTTTTTTCCATGTTTTAGCTATTATGAATAATATTGCTATGAACATAGGTATACAAATATCTCTTTGAGACCTTGCTTTTAGTTCTTTTGGGTATATATCCAGAAGGAGAATTGCTGGATCATATGATAATTGTATTTTTAATTTTTTGAGGAACTGCCATTCTGTTTCCCATAGCAGCTATACTAGTTTACATTTTCACCAATAGTAATTGCCCTTTGATCCAAATATTTTAAATTTTAATGAAGTTCAAGTTGGCTATTTTTTTCTTTTGTTGCCTGTGCTTTGGGGTCATATGTAAGAAATCTTTACCAAATCCAATGGAATGAGGTTTTTACCCTGTTTTCTTCTAAGAGTTTTATAGTTTTAGGTTTTACATTTAAGCCTTTTATCAATTTTTGAGTGAATTTTTGTGTATAGTAAAAGAGTCTAATCTCACTATTTGGCATTTGGATATCCCGTTTTCCCAGCACCATTTGTTGACAAGGCTGTCTTCTCCATTGAATGGTCCTGGAACTCTTGTCAAAAATTATTTGATCATACGTGTTAGGGTTTGTTTGTGGGCTCTCTATTGTATTCCACTGATCTATAGGTATGTTTCTATGTTACTACTACACTGTTTTTACTTACTGTAACTGTAGATTGGAAACCAGATAGTGTGAAACTTGAAATTAGATGATTTTTCAGCACTTATTAAAATGATCAGATAGTTTTTGTTCTTGATTATGTTACTGTGATATATCATGTTTATTGATTTGCATATGTTGAACCATTCATGAATTTCTGAGATGATTCCCACTTGATAATGATAAATGATTTTTTAAAAATATGTTGTCTTGTTGAAATTGATTTGTGAGTATTTTGTTGAGGATTTTTGCATGTAGGTTTATCAGGGATATTGGCTTGTAGTGTTCTTTTTTGTTTGTTATTAGGATAATGCTGGCCTCATAGAATGAGTTGGAAAGTATTCCCCGCTTTTCAATTTTTTAATTAGGAGTTTGAGTAGAAGAGGTATTAGTTCTTTAAATGTTTGTTATAATTCAGCCATGATACTATCAGGTCTTGGGTTTTTCTTTTTTGAAAGATTTTTTTTTTTTTAATTACTGCTTAAATCATGTTACTCATTATTGGTCTGTTCAGGGTTTCTAATTCTTCATATTTCAATCTTGGTAGGTTGTATATGTCTAGAAATTTATCAATTTCTTTGAAGATTTAAAATTTGTTGGTGCATAGTTGTTCATAATAGTTTCTAATGAGCCTTTGTATTTCTGTGGTATGAGATATAATATCTCCTTTTTAGTTTTTCATTTTATGAAATTTTGTTGTTGTTGTTGTTGCCATGATAAATCTCTTTGTTCACCGAGGTCAATTGGAGGCTCTGCCTTAGTCTTCCTTTTTTTTCTTTTTTTTTTTAAAATTATACTTTAAGTTCTAGGGTACATGCACACAATGTGCAGGTTTGATACATAGGTATACATGTGCCATGTTGGTAGCTGCACCCACCAACTCATCATTTACATTAGGTATTTCTCCTAATGCTATCCCTCCCCTAGTCCCCCACCCCCCGACAGGCCATGGTGTGCCCCACCCTGTGTCCTAGTGATCTCATTGTGCAATTCCCACATATGAGTGAGAACATGCAGTGTTTGGTTTTCTGTCCTTGTGATAGTTTGCTGAGAATGATGGTTTCCAGCTTCATCCATGTCTCTGCAAAGACATGAACCCATCCTTTTTTATGGCTGCATAGTATTCCATGGTGTATATGTGCCACATTTTCTTAATCCAGTCTACCATTGATGGACATTTGGGTTGGTTCCAAGT
>NW_012100654.1:6222643-6244970 GCF_000951045.1 Mandrillus leucophaeus | reverse complement strand
AGGGAATCCTTTCCCCATTTCTTGTTTTCGTTAGGTTTGTCAAAGATCAGATGATTGTAGATGTGTGGTGTTATTTCGGAGGCCTCTGTGCTGTTCCACTGATCTATATATCAGTTTTGGTACCAGTACTATGCTTTTTCGGTTACTGTAGCCTTGTAGTATAGTTTGAAGTCAGGTAGCGTGATGCCTTCAGCTTTGTTCTTTTCGCTTAGGATTTTCTTGGCAATGTGAGCTCTTTTTTGATTCTATATGAACTTTAAAGTAGTGTTTTCCAATTCTGTCAGGAAAGTCATTGGTAGTTTGATGGGGATGGCATTGAATCTATAAATTACTTTGGGCAGTATGGCCATTTTCACGTTATTGATTCTTCCTATCCATGAGCATGGAATATTCTTCCATTTGTTTGTGTCGTCTTTTATTTTGTTGAGCAGTGGCTTGTAGTTTTCCTTGAAGAGGTCCTTCACATCCCTTATTAGTTGCATTCCTAGGTTTTTTTCCTCTTTGTAGCAGTTGTGAAAGGGAGTTCACTCATGATTTGGCGCTCTGTTTGTCTGTTAATGGTGTATAGGAATGCTTGTGATTTTTGCAGATTTATTTTGTATCCTGAGATTTTGCTGAAGTTGCTTATGAGCTTAAGGAGATTTTGGGCTGAGGCGATGGGGTTTTCTAAATATATAATTATGTCATCTGCAAACAGGGACAATTCGACTTCCTCATTTCCTAATTGAATACCCTTTATTTCTTTCTCTTGTCTGATTGCCCTAGCCAGAACTTCCAATACTATGTTGAATAGGAGTGATGAGAGCGGGCATCTCTGTCTTGTACTGGTTTTCAAAGGAAATGCTTCCAGTTTTTGCCCATTCAGTATGATATTGGCTATGGGTTTGTCATAAATAGCTCTTACTATTTTGAGATATGATCCATCAATATCTAGTTTATTGAGAGTTTTTAGCATGAAAGGGTGTTGAATTGTGTCAAAGGCCTTTTCTGCATTATTGAGATAATCATGTGATTTTTGTCATTGGTTCTGTTTGTGTGATGGATTATGTTTACTGATTTGTGTTGAACCAGCCTTGCATCCCAGGGATGAAGCCAACTTGATTGTTGGGGAATAGACTTTTTGATGTGCTACTGGATTAGGTTTGCCAGTATTTTACTGAGGATTTTTGCATCAATATTCATCAGGAGTATTGGTCTAAAATTCTCTTTTTTTGTTGTGTCTCTACCAGGCTTTGATAGCAGTATGATGCTAGCCTCATAAAATGAGTTAGGGAGGATTCCCTCTTTTTCTATTGATTGGAATAGTTTCAGAAGGAATGGTACCAGCTCCACTGTGTACCTCTGGTAGAATTTGACTGTGAATTCATCTGGTCCTGGACTTTTTTTTGGTTGCTAGGCTATAAATTATTGCCTCAATTTCAGAGCCTGTTATTGGTCTATTCAGAGATTCAACTTCTTCCTGGTTTAGTTTTGGGAGGGCGTATGTGTCCAGGAATTTATCCATTTCTTCTAGATTTTCTAGTTTGCGTAGAGGTGTTTATTTTCTGATGGTAGTTTGTATTTCTGTGGGATCGGGGGTGATATCCCCTTTATCATTTTTTATTGTGTCTATTTGATTCTTCTCTCTTTTCTTCTTTATTAGTCTTGCTAGTGGTCTATCAATTTTGTTGATCTTTTCAAAAAACCAGCTCCTGGGTTCCTTGATTTTTTGAAGGGTTTTTTGTGTCTCTATCTCTTTCAGTTCTGCTCTGATCTTAGTTATTTCTTGCCTTCTGCTAGCTTTTGAATTTCTTTGCTCTTGCTTCTCTAGTTATTTTAAGTGTGATGTTAGGGTGTCGATTTTAGATCTTTCCTGCTTTCTGTTGTGGGCATTTAGTGCTATAAATTTCCCTCTACACATTGCTTTAAATGTGTTCCAGAGTTTCTGGTACGTCGTGTCTTTGTTCTCATTGGTTTCAAAGAACACCTTCATTTCTGCCTTCATTTAGTTATTTACCCCGTAGTCATTCAGGAGCAAGTTGTTCACTTCCATGTAATTGTATGGATTTCAGTGAGTTTCTTAATCTTGAGTTCTAATTTGATTGCACTGTGGTCTGAGAGACAGTTTGTTGTGATTTCTGTTCTTTTACGTTTGCTGAGGAGTTCTTTAGGTCCAATTATGTGGTAAATTTTGGAATAAGTTTGATGTGGTGCTGAGAAGAATGTATATTCTGTTAATTTTGGGTGGAGAGTTCTGTAGATGTTTATTTGGTCTGCTTGTTGCAGAGCTGAGTTCAGGTCCTGGGGATCCTTGTTAACCTTCTGTCTCATTGATCTGTCTAATATTGACAGTGGGGTGTTAAAGTCTCCCATTATTGTTGTGTGGCAGTATAAGTCTCCTTGTAGGTCTCTAAGGACTTGCTTTATGAATCTGGGTGCTCCTATATTGGGTGCATATAGTTAGGATATTAGGATATTAGGATAGTTAGGCCTTCTTGTTGAATTGATCCCTCTACCTTTATATAATGGCCTTCTTTGTTTCTTTGGATCTTTGTTAGTTTAAAGTCTGTTTTATCAGAGACTAGGATTGCAACCCCTGGTTTTTTTTTGTTTTCCATTTGCTTGGTAGATCTTCTTCCATCTCTTTATTTTGAGCCTATGTGTGTCTCTGCACTTGAGATGGGTCTCCTGAATACTGATGGGTCTTGATTCTTTATCCAATTTGCCAGTCTGTGTCTTTTAATTGGGCATTTAGCCCATTTACATTTAAGGTTAATATTGTTATGTGTGAATTTGATCCTATCATTATGATGTTCACTGGTTATTTTGCCCATTAATTGATGCAGTTTCTTCATAGCTTCGATGGTCTTTACAATTTGGCATGTTTTTGCAGTGGCTGGTACTGGTTGTTTCTTTCCATGTTTAGTGCTTCCTTCAGGAGCTCTTGCAAGGCAGGCCTGGTGGTGACAAAATATCTGAGCATTTGCTTTTCTGTAAAGGATTTTAATTCTCCATCATTTATGAAGCTGAGTTTGGCTGGATATGAAATTCTGCATTGAAAATTCTTTTCTCTAAGATTGTTGAATATTGGCCCCCACTCTCTTCTGGCTTGTAGGGTTTCTGCCAAGAGATCCACTGTTAGTCTGATGGGCTTCCCTCTGTGGGTAGCTCGACTTTTCTCTCTGGCTGCCCTTAACATTTTTTCCTTCATTTCATCTTGTTGAATCTTACAATTATGTATCTTGGGGTTGCTGTCTTCTCAATGACTTTCTTTGTGGTGTTCTCTTTATTTCCTGAAGTTGAATGTTGGCCTGTCTTGCTCGGTTGGGGAAATTCTCCTGGATAATAACCTGAAGAGTGTTTTCCAACTTGGTTCCATTCTCCCCATCACTTTCAGGTACACCAATCAAACGTAGGTTTGGTCTTTTCACATAGTCCCATATTTTTTGGCGGCTTTGTTCATTTCTTTTTACTCTTTTTTTCTCTAAACTTCTGTCACTTTATTTCATTAATTTGATCTTCAATCACTGATACCCTTTCTTCCATTTGATCGAATCGGCTTTTGAAGCTTGTGCATGTGTTATGAAGTTCTCATGCCATGGTTTTCAGCTCCATCAGGTCATTTAAGGTCTTCTATACACTGTTTATTCTAGTTAGCCATTCATCTAATCTTTTGTCAAGGTTTTTAGCTTCCTTGCAATGGGTTTGAACATTCTTTAACTCGGAGAACTTTGTTATTACTGACCTTCTGAAGCCTACTTCTGTCAACTTGTCAAAGTCATTGTCCGTCCAGCTTTGTTCCATTGCTGGCGAGGAGCTGCGATCCTTTGGAGGAGAAGTGGCACTCTGATTTTTAGAATTTTCAGTTTTTCTGCTCTGGTTTCTCCCCATCTTTGTGATTTTATCTACCTTTGGTATTTGATGTTGGTGACCTACAGATAGGGTTTTGGTGTAGATAACCTTTTTATTAATGTTGATGCTATTCCTTTCTGTTTGTTAGTTTTCCTTTCAACAGTCAGGTCCCTCAGCTGCAGCTCTGTTGGAGTTTGCTGGATTTCCACTCCAGACCCTGTTAGACTGGGTGTCACCAGTGGATGCTGCAGAACAGCAAATATTGCAGAACAGCAAATATTGCTGCCTGATCCTTCCTCTGGAAGCTTCGTCCCAGAGGGGCAGCCACCTATATGAGGTGTCTGTTGGTCCCTACTGGGAGGTGTCTCCCAGTTAGGCTACAACAGGGGTCAGGAACCCACTTGAGGAGGCAGTGTGTCCGTTCTCAGAGCTCAAACACCATGCTGGGAGAAAGACTCCTCTCTTCAGAGCTATCAGACAGGGACGTTTAAGTCTGCAGAAGTTATCTGCTGCCTTTTTTTCAGCTATGCTCTGCCCACAGAGTTGGATTCTTGAAGCAGTAGGCTTTGTTGAGCTGTGGTGGGCTCCACCCAGTTGTAGCTTCCTGGTCACTTTGTTTACCTACTCAAGCTTCAGCAACGGTGGATGCCCCTCCCCCAGTCAGGCTGCAGCCTCGCAGATCAACTTCAGACTGCTGTGCTAGCAGTGAGCAAGGCTCAGTGGGCGTGGGACCCACCGAGCCAGGCACAGGAGAGAATCACCTTGTCTGCCGGTTGGTAAGACCTTGGGAAAAGTGCAGTATTTGGGCGGGGAGTGTCTTGTTTTTCCAGGTAGTCTGTCATTTCTGTCACAGCTTCCCTTGGCTAGGAAAGGGAAATCCCCCGACACCTTGTGCTTTCTGGGTGAGGCGACGCCCCACCCTGCTTCATCTTGCCCTCTGTGGGCTGCACCACTGTCCAACCAGTCCCAATGAGATGAACCAGGTACCTCAGTTGGAAATTAAAAATCACCCATCTTCTGTGTCGATCATGCTGGGAGCTGCAGACTGGAGGTATTCCTATTCAGCCATCTTCAGTTGTGCGATTTTCTAGAGTAGTGCTAAGCTGCTTGGACTAGCAAGCCTGGGCTGGTTTTTTTAGGTCTTCTTTCCTTTGTTCTTACTCTAGCTAAAGGTTTTCAATTTCATTTATTTTTTCAAAAAATTGATTTTCATTTTGTTGATATTTGTTTTTCTGGTCTCAATTTTATATCTTTAAACTCTAATGTTTATTATTTCTTTACTTCTACTAATGTTGGTTTTGAATTGTTTTTGCTTTCTGTTTCTTGAGGTGCAGTGTTATGATGTAATTTTCTAATTTTTATGATGTAGGCTTTTTATTGCTATAAACAACTTTCCTCTTAGAACTGCTTTTGCTATATTTCATAGGTTTTAGTATGTTGTGTTTCCATTTTAATTTGTCTCAAGAAAATTTTCAATTTTCTTTTAAATTTCTTCATTAAACCATTCATTGTTTAGGAATATGTTGCTTAATAATTATGATTTTATACAGTTTCTGATATTCCTTCTGTGGTTTATTTCTAATTTTATCCCATTATGGTCAAAAAAGTTTTTTAATGATTTTGACTTCTAAAAATTTATTAAGATTTGTTTCGTGACCTTATATATGGTCTGTCCCAGAGAATGTTGCATGTGCTGTTGAGAAAAATGTGTATTCTGCAGCTGTTGGATGGAATGTTCTATAAATGTCTGTTTGGTCCATTTGGTCAAGAGTGCAGTTTAACTCTGATGTTTCTTATTTGATTTTCTGTTCAGATGATCTGTCTAATGCTGAAAGTGGAGTGCTGAGGTTTTCTACTGTTATTGTGTCACAGTCAATCTCTCTCTTTAGGTCAGTTAATATTTGTCTTATATATTTGGGTGCTCTAGTGTTGAGTGCATATATATTTATAATTGTAATATCCTGTTGTATTAACCCCTTCATCATCATATAATGGCCTTCTGTATCTTTTTTTTTTTATCATTCTTGACTAAAGTTTATTTTATCTGATATAAGTATAGCCACTCTTGCTCTATGTTGGCTTCCATTTGCATGTAATATCTTATTCACCCCTTCACTTTCAGTTTGTGCGTGTCTGTAGGGGTAAATTGAGTTTCTTGTAGACAGTATATAGTTGGGTCTTTTAAAAATCTATTCAGCCACTCTGCACTTTAATTTTTAAAATAAATTTCAATAGCTTTGGGGGTACAGATTGTTTCTGATTACACAGATAAGTTCTTTAGTGGTGATTTCTGATGTTTTAGTGAACCTGTTACCTGAGCATTATATATTATACCCAATGTATAGTCTTTTATCCCTCCCCCATTCTGAGTCTCCAAAGTCCATTATATAACTCTTATGCCTTTGCATCCTCATAGCTTAGCTCTCACTTAAAACATATGATATTTGATTTTTCATTCCTGAGTTACTTCACTTAGAATAATAGCCTCCAGCTCCCTTTAAGTTCCTGGAGAAGACATTGTGTCATTCCTTTTTATGGCTGAGTAGCATTCCATGGTGTATGTATACTATTTTTTCTTTATCCACTTGTCGGTTGATGGACACTTAGATTGGTTCCATATCTTTGCAATTGTGAATTGTGCCACCATAAACATGTGTGTGCCTGCGTCTTTTTCATATAATGACTTATTTTCCTTTGGGTAGATACTCAGTAGTGGGATTGCTAGATTAAATGGTAGTTTTACTTGTAGTTCTTTAAAGAACATCTATACTGTTTTCCATAGTGTTTGTACTAATTTACATTCCTATCAGCAGTGTAAAAGTGTTCCCTTTTTACCACATCCATGCCAACATCTATTTTTTTTTTGACTTTTAAATTATAGCCATGCTTGCAGGAGTAAGGTGTAATCTCATCATGGTTTTAATTTGCTTTTCCCTGATAATTAGTGATGTTGAGTGTTTTTTCACATGTTTGTTGGTTGTTTGTATATCTTTTCTGGGAATTATTTATTCATGTCCTTTGCTCATTTTTTGATGGGATTATTTGTTTTTTTCTTGTTAATTTGAGTTCCTTGTAGATTCTGGATACTAGTCCTTTGTTGGGTGGATAGTTTGTGAAGATTTTCTTTCACTAGGTGGGTTGTCTGTTTGCTGATTATTTCTTTTGCTGTACAGAAACTTTTTAGTTTAATTAGGTCCCATTTGTTTATTTTTGGTTTTGTTGCATTTGCTTTTGGGGTCTTAGGCATGAATACTTGCCTAAGTCAATGTCCTGAAGAGCTTTTCCAATGTTATCTTCTAGGATTTTTATGGTTTGAGGTTTTATATTTAAGTCTTTTATCTATGTTGAGTTGATTTTTGTGTAAAGTGAGAGATGGAGATCCAGTTTTATTTTTCTACATGTGGCTTGCACTCTTTTAATTGAAGACTTTTGTCCATTTACCTTCAGGATTATTTTCTGTTGACATTTTATTACTTGTTTTCTGATTGTTTTGTAGATACTTTCTGTTTTCCTCTGTTACTGTTTTCCTTTGTGGTTAAGAGAATTTCTCTGGTAGTATGTTTTGATTTTGTGCTGCTTATTTTTAGTCTATTATTCATAGGTTTTTGCATTGTGGTTACCATGAGGCTTACAAAAATTTAGGTCATTTAAAACTGATTGTGACTTAACTTTTACTGCATAGAGAAGAAAAGTATTATAACAAAACCAAACTCTACCTTTTAACACCACCCCCTGAATAATTTAATTTATTGGTGTTTCAGTTTACATCTTTTTGTTTTATCTGTTCCTTGACCAGTTATTGCAGTGTTTATTGATTTTAATAGGTTTTTGTCTTTTAGCCTTCATACTCAAGATATAAATGGCTTATTCAAATTACAGTTTTAGAGTATTCTGAATTAGTCTTTTTTTTCTTTTATCAGTGAGTTTTACACCTTCAAGTGTTTTCTTATTATACACTAGTGTCCATTTATTTTAGATTGAACAGCTTTTAGTATTTCTTGTAAGACAGGTCATGTTTTGATGAATTCTCTCAGCTTTTGTTTGTTTGGGAGTCTTTGAATGTGTTTAAATGATAACTTTGCTGGGCACAGTATTCTTGGATGGCAGTTTTTTCCCTTCTCTTTCAATATAACATCCCATTATCATCTGGACTGCAGGATTTCTACTGAGAAATCTGCTACAATCTGTATTCAGGATGCTGTTCAATGTGATGTTTCTTTTCTTTTGTTGCTTTGAGTATCCTATCTTTTCATTTCACTGATTATGATATGCCTTGGAGATTTCTCCTTTGGGTTGAATTTGATTGGTGGCCCCTGAACTTCCTGTACCTGGATGGTGTCTTCTTTCTCTAGATTTTGGAATTTTTATCCATTATTATTATTTTTTTTACATATGCTTTACAGGTCTTTTCCTTCTTGTCTCCTGAACAGTGGCCTGCTGTTTCTTTCCATTCTAGAGGGAGCTTATATTGAGCACTAGAACTAAAACAATTCACTGGAACTAACTCATTGCTCTTCCATTGTTGCCTGGTCTGTGGAAGACTTACAGTGAACAACAGAACTTAAATGCTGCTCTGGAATTAAAACCCTGCCCTGTTGTTTCCTGGACTGGGACAACTTATAGTGAGCACCAAACGTTGCCCTAGAACTGTATTGTTGCCCTGCCATTGTTTCCCAGTCTGGGGACGACTTAAGCAGAAAGTAGGACTTAATTCTGACATTTTAGTTTTCTCTGTAGGAGGGAGGTTCCAGGTCGAGCACCTGGGCATTGGGAAAAATCTGGTTAGAAATTTGGACCTTCCTGCAGATTGTGTTCTCTAAAGCCTTATGGTACCAGTCAGTTGCTTTTAAAATTTTATTTATTTATTAAAAAAAATTTTTTTGTAGATTTTTCAAGTGCAATTTTGTTACATGGATATATTGGGTAGTGGAGAAATTGAGGATTTTGTACCCATCACCCAAGTGGTTTATGTTGTACTCAGTAGGTACTATTTTATCCTTCACCCGCCCACCCAACTCCTCAACTCCATCCCACCTTTTGGAGCCTCTAATGTTTATTATTCAACTCTGTATGTCTATGTGTACACACTGTTTAGCTTCTACTAAACATATAGTGAGTGAGAACACGTGGTTTTTGACTTTCTATTTCTTTCTATTTCTGAGTCATTTCACATCTTAGGATAATGGCCTCCAGTTCCATCCACATTGCTGCAAAATACACAACTTTATTCTTTTTATGGCTGAATAGTATTCCATGGCACATACATACATACACACACACATGTATACATGCATCTATATACACACATATATAAGCATCATGGAATAATACATATATGTACACATGCATATATGTGTGTATATATATCACATTTTATGTATGTGTATATATGTGTATGTGTGTATATATATGTATGTGCCATGGAATACTAGTATAATATACTATGATATACATGTGCACATGCACACATACGCGCACACACACACGTATATGACAGTTTTTTAACTAACCCTTCATATCATTCATTGATGAACACTTAGGTTGATTCCATGACTTTGCTGTTGTGGTTAGTGCTGTGACCTACTGTGACAAACAGGGAATGTGATGTCTCTAGCTTTATTCTTTTTGCTTAGAATTTCGTTAGCTATTGGGACTCTTTTTTGGTTTATATGAATTTTACAATTATTCTTATTCTGTGGAGAATGGTGTTGGCATTGATAATTTGATAGGAATTGCATTGAATATGTACATCGATTTGGGCAGTATGGTCATTTTAATGATATTGATTCTTCCAATCTATGATCATTGGTGTTTTTCCATTATTTGTGTCATCTATGATTTCTTTCATTGGTGTTTTGTAGTTCTCCTTGTAGAGATCTTTCACTTCCTTGGTTAAATGTATTTCTAGATATAAATTTTTCTAGCTGTTGCAAATGCAACTGAATTCTTGATTTGCTTCTCAGCTTGATCATTATTGGTGTATATAAATGGTTTTGATTTTTATACAATGATTTTTATATTCTGAAACTTTACTGAATTCATCTATCGAATCTAGGAGTTTTTTGGAGGAGTATTTAGGGTTTTGTAGATATAAGAATATATCATCAGTGAACAGAGATAATTTGACTTTCTCTTTTCCAATTTGCATGCCTCTTGTTTCTTTCTCTTTTTTGTTGCTGTAGCTGTAGCTGTAGCTGGGACTTCCAGTACTGTGTTGAATAGGAGTGCTGGAAACTGGCATTCTTGTCTTTTCCAGTTGTTAGGGGGAATGCTTTCAACTCTACCTCATTGAGTATGATGTTGGCTGTGGATTTGTTGTATATAGCTTCTATAATTTTAAGATATGTTCCTTATATGCCTAGTTTATTGAGACTTGTTATCATGAAGGGGTCCTGGATATTATCTAATGCTTTTTCTTCATCTATTGAGATTGTCATGTAGTTTTTATGTTTTTAATTCAGTTTATGTGGTGAATCACATTTATTGATTTGCATGTGTTGAATCATCCTTGCAATTCTGGAATAAAACTCACTTGATTGTGGTTTATTATCTTCTTGATGTGCTGTTGGATTTGGTTTGCTAGTATTTTGTTGAGGAGTTTTTGCAACTCTGTTCATCAGAGATGTTGGTTATAGTTTTCCTTTTTGTTGTGTGTCTTTGCCTGGCTTTGGTATCAAAGTGATGCTGGCTTCCTAGAATGAGTTAAGTAGGATTTCCTTCCTGATATTTTGGCACAGTTTTAGTAGGACTACCATAAGTTCTTTTTTGTACATCTGGTATAATTCAGCTGTGAATTTGTCTGGTCCTAGGCTTTATTTTCATAGGAGATTCTTAAATTACTGATTCAATTTACTACTCATTATTGGTATTTTCTGGATTTCTATTTCATCCTAGTTCAATCTTGGGAGGTTATGTGTTTTCAGGAGTTTATCTGTTTCCTCTAGGTTTTTAGTTTGAGAGTGTAGAGGTGTTCATAGTGGTCTCTGGTGATTTTTTTTTTTTTTTGCATTTCTATAACATCAGTTGTAATGTCAGAAGTTACCATTTCTAATTATGCTTATTTGAATCTTCTCTCTTTTATTCTTGGTTAATCTAGCTAGTCTATCATTTTCTAAAATATTTTCAGACTACTAACTTTTCGTTTCTTTGATTCTTTGTATTTTTGTTTGGTCTCAGTTTCATTTAGTTCTGCTCTGATCTTTGTTGTTTCTTTTTTTTTTCTGCTACCTTTGGCTTTGTTCTTGTTCTTGAGGTGTGACAGTAGGTTGTCAATTGAAGATCTTATTATCTTTTTGAGGTAGGCATTTAACACTGTAAGCTTGCCCATTAGCACTGCTTTTGCTGCATCCTATATGTTTTAGTATGTTGTGTTTCTGTTTTAATTTGTTTCAAAAAATTTAAATTCCCAGCCTAATTTCATTATTGATGCAACAATCATTCAGGAGCAGGTTGTTTAATTTCCACATATTTGTATAGTTTTGATAGTTTCTGTTGGTGTTGATTTCCAGTTTTAATTCCACTATAGTCTGAAAAAAATACTTGATTTCAATTTAAAAGTTTTATTGACACTTGTTTTGTGGCCTGACATATGGTTTTTCTTTTTTGCAGGATGCTTCATGTGCAGAACAGAAGAACATATATTATGTGGTTGTTGGGTAGAATGTTTTGTAAATTTCTCTCTGTTCTATTTAGTCTAGAGACCAATTTAAGTACAGACTTTCTTTGTTGATTTTTCTGCCTCAATGATCTGTCTAATGCTGTCAGTGGGGTGTTGAAATCCCCCACTATTATTGTTTTGCTATTTATCTCTTAGATCTGGTAGAATTTGTTTTATGAATATGGGTGCTCTGGTGTTGGGTGCATATGTATTTAGAATTGTTATATTTTCTGGTTGAACTTATCACTTTATCATCATATAATGTCCTGCTTTTTTTTTTTTTTTTTTTAACCGTTGTTGATTTAAAGTCTGTTTTATCTGGTGTAAGTATAGCTATTCCTGCTCATTTTTGGTTTCCATTTACATAAAATATCTTCTTCTACTTTTCAACTTTGAGTCTTTAAATGTCTTTTTGAGTTAGGTGGGTTTCTTATAAGAAGCTATCGTTGGATCTTCTTTTTTAAAATTCATTCTGCCAATCTATATCTTTCAAGTTAGGCATTTGGTTCATGTACATTCAAGGTTTATATTCATATGTGAGGTTTTTGTTCCTGTCATAATGTTAATTGTTACTTAGATGGTTTGCAATCTTGGTTGTGTAATTGTTTTATAAGTTCTACAAGTTTTTATATTCCTGTGTTTTTATGATGGCATTGCCCATTCATTTCCACATTTTAAACTCCATTGAAAATGCATGTATAGCTAGTCTAGTAGTGATGAATTCCTTTAGCTTTTTCTTGTCTAGGAAAGATTTTATTTCATTTTCATTAGTGAAGTTTAATTCAGCAGGATACAAAGTCTTTTACTGGATTTCTTTTTCTTCAAGGAGACTGAAAATAGGATCCCAGCATCTTCTTGTTTGGAAGGTTTCTGCTGAGAAGTCTACTGTCAGTCTGATGGTATTTCCTTCACAGCTGATTAGCCACTTCTTTCTTACCACTTTTAGGACTTTCTCTTTCATGTTAACTTTGGATCATGTTAACATGGCACTATATGCCATGGTGAAGTTTGTCTTGCAATGTGTCTTCCAGGAGTTTTATGACTTTCTTGTATGTGAATGTCTAAATCTCTAGCAAAACCAGGGAAGTTTTCCTAAATTATTCCCTCAATTTTTTTAATACTTTTTACTTCTTCTGAAATAATGATAACTCGTAGATTAGGATGCTTAAATAATCCCATGTTTCTCAAAGGCTTTGCTTGTTTTTATTCTTAATTTTTTTTTTGTCTAATTGGGTTAATTAAAAAGCTCTGTTTTCTAGCTCTGAAATTGTTTTTGTTTGTTCTAGCCTGTTATTAGGGCTTTGATCTCTATTTTGTGGTTCCTTTCATGAATTTGCAGTTCCAGAAGTTCTTTTTAAAAAATAATTATCCTTAGTAAATTTTTGATTCATATTCTGAATTGTTTTTCTGATTACTTTGTATTGGTTTTCAACTGTCTCTTGGATCTTATTGAGCTTCCATACCATCCATACTTTGAATTCTTTATCTTTGAATTTTCATTTTGAATAGGATCCATTGCTAGAGAGCTGATGTGATCCTTTGCAGGTGATACAACACTTTGTTTTTTCATACTGCCAGTGTTCTTATGCTGGTTCCCTCTCATCTGAAGAACCTTTCACTTCTTATCTTTGAGTTTAGTTTTGTTTTGATGGGACATTGTATTTCCCCCTTGAAGGTATGGTTGTCATGTATGTCGTATATGATTGTTTGGCTTCATTTCTAGGTGCTTTCAGGTAGCAAGGCACTGTATAAGTTCCCTGTTTATAGATAGCCTTTGTGCAGTGGCTTCTTTAAATGCCAGTTTTAGTAGCGATGTCCTGGGCATTTGAGCAGACTAACTGCCTTCTGCAGGAACAGGATTGTATTTGTCTCAGGAAGCTTATCTCATTCCTCAACACTGTGGACTTCCATTATCAAATTTTGTATTGTGTTGTGCAGTTCAACCCCCAGGCTAGTACGTAGCACCTATTCATAAGAGTGGCTGTGGCAGAAGCAGATGGGTATGGGCTTGATCTTTGTTTACTGGGAGGTGCTCTCTGTTGTTTCAGGTGATGGGCTGGTCTGTGGAATGCCCAGTTTCCAGGAATTCCCTGCTGAGCTTCTGTAGATGGGGGGACAAAGCTGGGTGGAATTGGACAGCCAAGCTCACCCATGAATACCCTATTGACAAGAGCAGATATCAACACTGACAGGAGTGGCAGGGAGAGCTCCTGGTGAAATGTACTGAGTTCTCTGAAGGAGAGGAATTGACTGCACCAGCTTCACATCCTAGGCAGGTGGGAATGCAATCTATTTCTCTGTTATACCCCTGTCCCAGGGCTCATAACTCTCAGTTTAATCAGACGTGGTTGTCTACCTCCAGGCCACAGTGTAACTGAGGGCTGCAGAAAATTCCTGTCCTATGGCTGTCTGTGGAAGTGGCTTTGGAGTAGAACCTCTTATCTCAGCTGCAAACAGACAGCTTTGTGGTGTGCCTGGCCTCCAATGCAGGAACACTGCTGCTTTGTGTATAGATGGGGAGTGGCTCCACTTTTCGGCATGTACAAGTGCATGCCAACTGTGATGTTGTCAGCTGATTGGGTTGGCCTGACCTAGACCCTGGAATGATCAGATGCCAGTTGTGGTGGAGTGGGCTAGGCAATCCCCCAATTTCCAGGCCCCTAGATGGCCCCTTGGATGGTATGCATGAGTCCTGGTTGGACTGGACTGGTGGATTTGTCCTCAGGTCCCTACGGTTCAGGTGCTTCCTATGATAGGGAGGAGTGGGCTGGTCCCCAGTCCTCCAGCAGAATGCTCAGGCAGGGTGACCGTGCTGTGGATCTGCCACCAAGGGAGGGTGGACCTTTCTCTGCCTTGAGCAGTGGAGGCAGGCAGCTGTGATACACATGTTTTGCTCACACCTCCATCTGACAGCAGTGGCAGTGGTATCTGTCCTTGAGGCATATGAAAGTGCCTGACCTGCCTGCTTCTTTCTGGCCTTAGGGTGGCAGAGGCAGCAGTGATGGCAGGAGTCTAAGGGCAGAACACAGGCGTCTGGGATCTGGGCTCTCAGAGTGGTGCTGGCTTCAGTGGAAATGCTCAGATGGCGGCAGGGTGGCAGCACTGTGGGTCTGCCATGGTATGTGTGTAGTGGGGCAGGCCTCTCTCAGTGGAATCAGCAGTCAAGCAGTTATGGGATGCTTAGTTTGCTCACTTCTCTGTCCCACAGCAGTGGTGGTGGTATCTGTCTTTGGGGCCCTGTGAAGATGTTTGGCTGCCCTGCTTTCTCTCTGACCTGGTGGCTGGGGCAGTGATACTGATGGCAGACCCAGGGTAACACACAGGCCTCTGGGGGTTGGGCTGTCAGACTGGCACTAGGCTATAGCTGCTCAGGGCTCAAAAGCGTGTGGGACTTCACATGAGTTCAAAAATGCCTTTGTGTAATTTCTAGGCAGTTCCCTGTTATCCTGGAGGCCTGGGAGGACTGAGGGACTCTTCTGCAGATAGAATTGAAAAAGTCTATTATAGGAGTGTGGAGCCCTAGGGGTCTCTCACTCACCTTTTCCCCACATCAGGGAGCTTCTACTAGCTTCACACCTCTCCCAGCCCAGTAGGCTGCTTGGATTCATTCTTATTTGCTTTCTGTGATTCTTGTCACTTCTCTGTTGAATTCCAGTGTTCTCTCTTAGATAATTCATTCAAAGTGTGTATATTTACTTGAAATTTTGATTTTTCTTAATGGTAGAGGCACCTACTTAATGGAAGAGGCACCTAGCTGCAGCTGGCCAGCCATTTTGAATGCTACTTCCAGTCAGTCTCTTAACTGTGGCATCCCTGGTGATCAGAGCGCAGAGTAGCTGCTGAGTTTCACACATCAGTTGCTATGATCAGCATCCTGCTTTTTGTTCCTAGTTCACCCCAGATGATTCAGCCACTCCACTCTCAGTGCTTCCCATGAGATGGGACTGTAGTAGGCTTCCTGTTAAGACTCTTCTCTTAGACTCATGAAGAGGTTGAAGATTCACCTCCAGTTCTCCTCTCTCACCTCAGAAATCACAGGTCTAGAGAAATTCTCTGTGAGTGATATTATGCCAGCTTGGGGGATAGGCTGATGGAGCCTAAAATGACTGTTTCTTTTACCAGTCATGGCTTCTCTTGATTTTGTGGACCCAGGTATTTTCTCCACTTCTCCTCCAAACCCAGAGTTCTGGTGAACTCAGGATAGTATTCTCATTTTTGAATAGTTCTTTGAATTTTTGTGTTGGGGAGTGATACCAGGGCGTCTTCTATTCTGCTATCTTGCTGATACCCTGAGATCTCCTGCATGCTGACTTTGTGTCCTCCTATTTTGCTCAATTCATTTATTAGTTGTAATAAGATTTTTTTTTTTTGGTGGGGAAAATCTTTAGCGTTTTACGTATGTAAGATCGTATTATCTGCAAACAGATTACTTACTTTGTTCTTTCCAACTTGGATGGCTTTCCTTTCTTTCTTTCCTTTTTTTTTTTTTTTTTTTTTTGCCTAATCGCTCTGGCTAGAACTTCTAGTAAGTACGATGTTGAATAGAAGTGGTGAAAGTGGGCATCCTTTTCTTATTGTTGATTTTAAAAGAAGAGTTTTCAGTCTTTCACCACTGAGTATGATGTATGATGTATGGTATGGGTTATTCACATATAGCCTTTATCGTGTTGAGTTAGTTTCATTTTATTCCTAGTTTGTTGAGAGTTTTTATTATAAAATGGTGTTGAATTTTGTCAAATGCTTCTTCTGCATCAATTGAGATTTGTGTGTTTTTTCCCATTCAGTCTATTGTTAGATATTACAGTGATCAATTTTCATATGTTGAACAATTCTTGCATCTCAGGAATAAATCCCACTTGGTCATGGTGTATAATTCTTTCAATATGCTGCTGTATTTGGTTTGCTAGTATTTTTCTGATAATTTCATGCCAGTGTTCATAAGCGATATTGTTCTATAGGGTTTTTTTTTTCAAGTAGTGTCTTTGTGTGACTTTGTTACTAGGGTTCTGCTGGCCTTATAAAATGAGTTAGGAAGTACTCCCTCATCTTCAGTATTTCAAAAAGTTTGAGAAGGATTGGTTTTAATCCTTCTTTAAATGTTTGTTATAATTCCCCTGTGAAGCCATGCAGGCTTTTCTTTGTCAGGAGATGTCTTTTGTATACAATTATGGGGTATAATATGATGTTTTGATATATGTATATGTGGCAAAATGATTAAATTAAGCTAATTAGCATATCCATCACCTGAAATACTTATCTTTTTTGTAGTGAGAGCATTTAAAATCTGCTCTCTTAGCAATTTTCAAGTATATAGTATACTATTATCAACTATAGTCACCATGCTGTATAATAGATCTCTAAAACTAATTCTCCTGACTAACTGAAACTTTGCATTTTTTTCATCAACATCAGAGTTGAGATTTTTTTTGACAACTGAGTCTGTTTCTTTACTTCTTGTAGGTCTATTCAGATTTTCTATTTCTCTGTGGATTAGCACTGGTAGATTTTGTGTTTCCGGGACTTTGTCCATTTCATCTAGGTATTCAGTTGGTTGATGTGTAATTGTTATAGGATTGCCTTATCATCATTTTTATTTTTGTATAATGAGTAGTAATGTTCCATTTTCATTTCTGATTTTAGTAGTTTGAGTCTTCTCTTTTTTTCTTCGTTCATCTAACTAAAGGTTTGTGAATTTTATTGATCTTTCCAAAGAACCAACTTTTGGTTTCGTTGATTTTTTTCTATTGTTTCTCTGTTTAGTAATTTATCTCTGCTCTAATCTATTATATCCTTTGTTCTGATAACTGTGGGTTTATTTTGTTGTTCTTTTTCTAGTTCCTTATGTTATAAAGTTGTTTATTTGAGACTTTTTTTAAGTAAACTAAAATTTTTGGCCTTAGCACTGTTTTTGCTGCATCCCATGAGTTTTGGTATGTTTTCATTTTCATTTGTATTTAACTATTTTCTATTTTCCCTTCATATTTCTTCTTTGATCAATTGGTTGTTTAACAGTGTCTTGTTTAATTTCTTCAAATTTGTGAATATTGCAGTTTTACATCTGTTGATTTCTAACTTCATTCCATTGTGGCTGGATCATCCTTTGTATGATCTGTATTTTTGAAATCTAGTGAGACTTAATTATTGGCCTAACATATGATCTGTCCTGAAAAATGTTCCATGTGCACTTGATTAGAATGTATACGCTATGGTTTGGTTGAATGTTCTGTATATGTCTGTTAGATTAGTTGATTTGTTGTGTTAAATTCTCTCTTTATCTTCTATCTGGTTGTTTTATTTAATATTGTGAGTATGACATTGAAGTATGCAACTACTATCATAGAACTGTCTATTCCTTCAATTTTGTCAGTTTTTGCTTCGTATATTTTGATAGTCTGTCATTAGATAAGTAAATATTATTGTTGTATTGAAACATTTTGTTAATATATAATTACCTTCTTCATCTCTTGTAAACTTTTTACATTTAAAATACATTTTGTCTAATATTAGTATAGACACACCTGTTCTGATAAGATGCTGAGAAAACTAAAGGAAGATATGGAGAAAGTCAAGAAAATTATGTATAAGCAAAATGGAAATATTGATAAAGAAATAGCAAACAAAAAAATTAGAAATTCTAGAGCTGAAAATTACAATACTTTAAATAAAAATTTACCAGAAGGTTTCAAAGACAGATTTAAGCAGACAGAAGAAAGAATCAGCAAACTTGAAGATAGGGCAATGAAAATTTTTGAGTCTGAAGAAAGAGAAAAGGTGGAATGTAAGTGAATGGAACAGAAGGGACCTATGGGACACCATCAAATGGACCAACATGTGTATTGTGGGAATCCCAGAAAGAAAAAAGAAAGATATAGAGAGAATATTTGAAGAAATAATGACTGAAACTTTCTGAATTTGATAAAAGAAATGAATATAAACATCCAAAATGCTCAACAAATTCCAGGTAAGATGGATTCACATTGAGACACATTATAATCAAACTTTTAAAAGGCAAAGCAAAGAAAGAATCCTGAAAGCATATTTAGTTTTCTAAGAAGATGCCAAACAGTTTTCCAGAGTAGTTGTACAATTTTATGTTCCCACCAGCAGTGTGTGAATAGTCCAGTATTTCCACATTATTACCAGTATATTGTATTATCAGTATTTTTAAGTTTTAGTCATTTTGATAATTCTGTAGTAAGAATTGTGGTACTAATTTTCATTTTGTGCTGGCTAATGATGTTGAATAAACAGATGTTATTTGCCATCTGTATAATATCTTCCTTGAAATATCTGTTTATATTTTTTGCCCATTTTATATTTTGATTATTTCTTTTTTTTAAGTTGTGTTTCAAGAGTTTTTATGTATTCTAGAGACTAGTTCTTTGTTGGATATATGGTTTTCATTTATTTTCTTTCATTTCTTAACTTGTATTTTCACCCTCTTAACTTGAGAGGGTTCTACACAGAGGACCACTTATCAGTTTTTTAAAAAATAGATTGTGTTCTTGGTTTCACCTCTTAGAATTCTTTGCTTAGCTCTGAATATTGATGATTTTTTTCTTTTTTTAAAAAATAAAATGTACAGTTCTACCTTTTATATTTAAATATGAGTTTTATTTGGAATTAATATATTATTTGTATTGTCTTAATCTGATTTTGATATCTGGATAACACTATCTTCATAAAGTGAATTAGGAATGTCCTTTCTGGACATTATTGTGACAAATTGATGTTAATTCTTTGTTAAATGTTTGGTAGAATTCTCTAGTGAAACCACCTGGATATGGAGATAATTTCATGAGAGATTTGATATTCCAGATTTAATTTACTTAGTAATTACAGAACTATTTTGGTTGTTGTCTTCATCTTGGTTTAGTTTTTGTAGTTTGTAGTCAGTTTTACCTAATGTTTTTTCAGGTATATTGAATTTTTTTTTTTTCAAGAACTAGCCTTTTGCTGCAGTTGATTTTCTCCTTTTTTTTTCTCTTATTATTTCTCCTTTCTCTGATTTTAGTTTATTTTGCTCTTTTTTTCTAGTTTCTTGAAGTAGGAACTAAGATTATTGATTTGGTACTCTGTCTGCTGTAAGGTTTCACTAAGTGTTATTAATTGTTCTCTCTGCACTGCTTTAGCTGTTTTAATACAGGTGCTTTTTTCATTTAGTTATATTTATTTTTCAAAATTTCCTTTGAGACTTCTTTGAATCATGAGTTACTTAGAAGTGTTCTAATTAATTTGCAAGTGTTTGGAAATTTTCTTCTTGTTTTATTATTGATTTCTAGTTTAATTCCATTGTGTTAAGAAAAAACATTCTGCTTTACCTTAGTTGTTTTAAATTTTAAAGTTTTTGAGGTTTGTTTTATTGCCTAAGATATGGTTTGTGTTGGGAATACTCTGTGGAATCTGGAGAAACATGTCTGTTGTTCTTTTGTTGGATGAAATGTTCTATATTTGTCAAATAGATACTGTTGGTTGATTGTGTTGTTGGGTTCTATATCCTTGCTAATTTTCTTAAAAAAATTTTTAGAGATGAAAGGGGTACAAGTGCAATTTTGTTACATGAGTATATTATGTAGTGGTGTAGCCTAGGCTTTTAGTGTGGCTGTCACAAATAGTGTCCATTGTACCCACAAGGTCATTTATCATTCCTCTCCCTGTTCCCACTCTTCCACTTTTCTGAGTCTCCAGTGTGTATTATTTCACTCTCTTTGTCTGTGTGTACACATTATTTAATTCCTACTTGTAAGTGAGAATATGTGATATTTGACTTTTTATTTCTGAGCTATTTCACTTAAAATATTGGCCTCCAGTTCCATCTATGTTGCTGCAAAAGACATGATTTCATTCTTTTTTTTTATGGCTGAGTAATATTCCATGGAGTATATATACACCACACTTTATTTCTCTTATTATCCATCGATAGGCACTTAAGTTGATTCCATATCTCTGCTATTGTGACTTGTGCTGTGCTAAACATATAAGTGCAGTTATCTTTTGGTATGATTTCTCTTCCTTTGGGTAAGTACCCAGTAGTGGGACTGTTGAGTCAACTGTTTTATGTTTTTCACAGAAGTTGTGCAAATTACATTCCCACAAACAATATATAATTGTTTCCTTTTATGTGAATCCTCATCAACATCTGTTACTGTTTGACTTTTAAATAATAGCCATTCTGACTGGTGTAAGATGGTATCTCATTGTGGTTTAATTTGCATTATTCTGATGATTTGTGATGTTGAGTATTTTTTCATAGGTTTATTGACGATTTATATGTCTTCCTTTGCAAAATGTCTATTCATGTCATTTGCCCAGTCTTTAATGGGTTTGCTTTTTTTGCTGTTGTTGAATTGTTCGAATTCTTTATAGATTCTGCATGTGACTAACTTGTCGGATGCATAGTTTGCAAGTATTTCTCCCATTCTGTCTGGTAGTTCTATAATATGCCGAAAGTGGAATAAATTGGGGACTATAACTCAAATTTTTGTTTCTCTATTTCTCTTTCCAGCTCTACTAGTGTTTGTTTTACATGTTTTGAGGCTGTGTGGTTTGCTTTGTACTCATTTAGGCTTGTTATGCCCCACTTGTGAATTGATCCTTTTATCACTATGTAATCTTTTTGTCTCAAGTAATTTTTTTCTTTAAAATCTACTCTAATATCCATATAGTGACTGTTGCTTTTTAAAAAATTAATATTTGTATGGTATATTTCTTTCCATCTTTTTGCTTTAAATTGATCTATATGATTGTATTTGAAATGATTTATTGTAGAGAACATTTTTTGGATCACTGAAGAAAATCTATGTCAATCTGCTTTTTTCTTTTAAAAAACATATTTATTTATTTTTAAATTGATTCTTAATATTTCTCTATATTTATGGAGCATAGGCAATATTTCGTTACATGAATACAATGCGTAATGATCAACTCAGAATGTTTAGGATATCCATTACCTCAAGTATTTATTATTTATATATGTTGAGAATATTTTAAGTCCTCTCTCCTAGCTATTTTGAAATATAAAATAACATTGTTTTTAATTATAATCACCCTACTCTGCTATTGAACATTAAACTTCATTCCTTCTATCTAATTGTATATTTGTACCCATTAACCAACCTCTCTTGTCCTCCCCCCATACAACCTTCCTCACCTCTGTTTAACTATCATTCTATACTCTACCTTCATGAGATCAACTTTTTTTATCTACTATGTATGAGTGAGAATATGTGATGTTTATATTTCTGTGACTGGCTTATTTTACTTAACATGAGGGACCTGCAGTTCTATCCGTGCTGCTGCAAATGGCAGGATTTTATTCTTTTTTTAAATAACTGAATAGATTTCATTTTGTGTATATACCACATTTTTCTTATTTATTTATCTATTGATGGAAACTTAGCTTGATTCTACATCTTTGCAGTTGTGAATAGTGCTGAAATAAACATGGAACTGCAGATATTCCTTTGTTATACTAATTTCCTTTCCTTTGGATAAATACTCAGTAGTAGAATGCTGGATAATATGGTAGTTCTATTTTTAGCTTTTTGAGGACCCTCAATATTATTTTCCATAATGCCTATACTAATTTAGATTGCCACCACTCGTGTGTAAGAGTTCCCTTTCTCCACATCCTTTCCAGTATCTGTTATTTTTGTCTTTTTGATAATAGATATTTTAACTGGAATGAGATGATATCTCATTGTAGTTTTGATTTGCATGTACCTGATGATTAGTGATGTTAAACATTTTTCATGTTCCTTTTGACCATTTGTATGTCTTCTTTTGAGAAACATCTGCCCTGGTCTTTTGCCCAGTTTTTTTTTTTTTTTTTTTTTTATT
>NW_012100654.1:6216069-6217559 GCF_000951045.1 Mandrillus leucophaeus | reverse complement strand
ATATTTAGAAAACCTCATTGTCTCAGCCCAAAATCTCCTTAAGCTGATAAGCAACTTCAGCAAAGTCTCAGGATACAAAATCAATGTGCAAAAATCACAAGCATTTGCCTAATTTTTAATGGGATTATTTATCTGTTTGTTTTTGCTGTTGAACTATTTGAGTTCCTTATATACTCTGGATATTAGTCCCTTGTTAGGTGGATGGTTTGCAAATATGTTCTCTTATTAAACACGTAGCCTCTTCACTCTGTTAATTGTTTTCTTTGCTCTGCAGTAGGTTTTCATTTAATATCATCTTATTTGTCTATTTTTGTTTTTCTTGCCTGTGTTTTTAAGGTCTTTTTAAATAAATCATTTCTTATACCATGTCCTGCAGTGTTTTCCCTTTGTTGTCTTCTAGTATTTTTATAGTTCCAGGTCTTATGTCTAAGGCTTTAAGCATTTGGAGTTGAGTTTTGCACATTCTGAGAGATAGGGGTCTAGTTTTATTGTTCTACATATGGATATATCCAGTTTTCCTAATACGGTTTATTGAAGAGACTGTCCTTTCCCCATTGTATGTTCTTCACACCAAAATGAGTTGGTTGTGAATATGTGGATTTATTTGTGAATTCTGTGTTCTGTTCCATTGGTCTACGTGTCTGTTTTTATATCCGTATCATGCTGTTTTGTCTATATTGCCTTGTAATATATTTTGAAGTCAGACAGTGTGATGCTTCCAGCTTTGTTTTTTCTTTAGGATTGCTTTTGCTACTCAGGTTCTTTTTGGTTTGGTATAAATTTTAGGATTTTTTTCTATTTTTTGTGAGAATATCATTGATTTTTAAATAGAGATTGCATCGAATGTACAGAGGGCTTTGTGTAGTATGGTCATTTAAATAATAATATTTCTTCCAATTCATGAGCGTGGGATATATTTCCATCTGCTTGTGTCCTCTTAAATTTCTTTCATCAGTGTTTTGTAGTTTTCCTTGGAGAGGTCTTTCAACTCCTTTGTTAAATTTGTTCCTTTTTATTTTGGTGACTGTTGTAAATGGGATTGCTGTCTTAATTTCTTTTTCAGCTTGTTCACAATTGATGTATAGAAATGCTACTGATTTTTCTATGCCAATTATTTTGTCCTGCAACTTTAATGAATTTGTTTATTAGTTCTAAGAATTTTGTGGTGCAGTCTTTATTTTTTTCCTTTATTTTTTTATTATACTTTAAGTTCTAGGGTACATGTGCACAACGTGATTGGGTTCTTTATAGGTTCTGGATATTAGCCCTCTGTCAGATGAGTAGATTGCAAAAATTTTCTCCCATTCTGTAGGTTGCCTGTTGACTCTGATGGTAGTTTCTTTCGCTGTGCAGAAGCTCTTTAATTTAATTAGATCCCATTTGTCAATTTTGGCTTTCGTTGTCATTGCTTTTGGTGTTTTAGACATGAAGTCCTTGCCCATGCCTATGTCCTGAATAGTATTACCTAGGTTTTCTTCTAGGGTTTTTAT
>NW_012100654.1:6212264-6213384 GCF_000951045.1 Mandrillus leucophaeus | reverse complement strand
AGATATACCTAATGTAAATGACGAGTTAATGGGTGCAGCACACCAACATGGCACATGTATACATATGTAACAAACCTGCACGTTGTGCACATGTACCCTGGAACTTAAAGTATAATAATAAAAAAAAGTGTATAATAAGCAGGAAAATGAAATGTACTTTTAAATAAAAAATATACTTAATAAATATGTGAAAAAAGAGAGAGAGAAAAAAAAGAAAATTCTTTTCTTTAAGAATGTTGAATATTGGCCCCCATTCTCTTCTGGCTTGTAGAGTTTCTGCCAAGAAATCTGCTGTTAGTCTGATGGGCTTCCCTTTGTGGGTAATCCGACCTTTCTCTCTGACTGTCCTTAACATTTTTTCCTTCATTTGAACTTTGGTGAATCTGACAATTATGTGTCTTGGAGTTCCTCTTCTTGAGGAGTATCTTTGTGGCGTTCTCTGTATTTCCTGAATTTGAATGTTGGCCTGCCTTACTAGGTTGAGGAAGTTCTCTTAGATGATATCCTGCAGAGTGTTTTCCAACTTGGTTCCATTCTCCCCGTCACTTTCAGGCACACCAATCAGATGTAGATTTGGTCTTTTCACATAATCCCGTATTTCTTGGAGGCTTTGTTCATTTCTTTTCACTCTTTTTTCTCTACACTTCTCGCTTCATTTCATTCATTTGGTCTTCAATCACTGATGCTCTTCTAGTTGATTGAGTCAGTTACTGAAGCTTGTGCATTTGTCACATAGTTCTTGTGTCATGGTTTTCATCTCTATCAGTTCGCTTATGGTCTTCTCTGCATTGATTATTCTATCCATTCTTCTATTCTTTTTCCAAGGTTTTTAGTTTCTTTGCGCTGGGTACGTAGTTCCTCCTTTAGCTCTGAGAATTTTGATTGACTGAAGCCTTCTTCTCTCAACTCGTCAAAGTCATTGTCCATCCAGCTTTGTTCTGTTGCTGGCTATGAGCTGCATTCCTTTGGAGGGGGAGACGTGCTCTGATGTTTTGAATTTCCAGCTTTCCTGCACTGCTTCTTCCCCATCTTTGTGGTTTATCTGCCTTTGGTCTTTGATGATGGTGATGTAGTGATGGGGTTTTGGTGTGGGTGTCCTTTCTGTTTGTTAGTTTTCCTT
>NW_012100654.1:6190293-6211934 GCF_000951045.1 Mandrillus leucophaeus | reverse complement strand
TACCCAGCCGTGTGAGGTGTGAGGTGTTGGTCTGCACCTAGTCGGGGATGTCTCCCAGTTAGGCTACTCAGGAGTCAGGGACCCACTTGAGCAGGCAGTCTGTCCGTTCTCAGATCTCAACCTCCGTGCTGGGAGAACCACTGCTCTCTTCAAAGCTGTCAGACAGGGACATTTACATCTGCAGCGATTTCTGCTTCTTTTTGTTTAGCTATGCCCTGTCCCCAGAGGTGGAGTCTACAGAGGCAGGCCTGCCTCCTTGAGCTGTGGTGGGCTCCACCCAATTCAAGCTTCCCAGAAGCTTTGTTTACCTACTTAAGTCTCAGCAATGGCTCAGCAATACCATTAAGGTATTTATATTTTAGAGATTAAGTCTGCCAGTTATAAAAATGTTTTCTGTTTGTTTTCTCTTTTTGTTTTCTTTTCTTATTTTGAAATAGGATTTTGCTCTGTCATCCAGGCTAGAGTACAGTGGCATTATTACGGCTCACAGCAACCTTGACCTTTCAGGCTCAACCAATCCTTTCACCTCTGCCTCCGCAGTAGCTGGGATCACAGGAGTATGCCACCATGCCTGGCTAATTTTTTTATTTTTTGTAGATGTGGGGCTTCCCTATGTCAACCAGGCTGATCTTGAACTGCTGGGCTCAAGTGATCCTTCTGCTTCAGCCTCCCAAATATCTGGAATTACAGGCATAAGCCACCACACCTGGCTGTTTCTTCTTTTTCTTGTTCTTCTATTTCTCTTTTCTTACCTTCCTGTGCCTTAATTGAACATTTTTAATGATTTAAGGTTGATTTATTTATGTTGTTTTGAGTATATTGCTTTGTAGAATTTTGGTAATGATTTTTCTTGGTAGTACAATAAACATGTAAATTATCACAGTATACTGGCATCAACATGTTTTTACTCTTAATGAGGCTTGGAAACCTTACTTCCATTTAAGTGTCCTTACTCTAGAATAATATAATTTTCTTAAGCATTTTTTTACATACATTGAGCACCATATCAGATAGTGTTATAATTGTGGCTTCAACATATGACTTAAGAAACTAATAAGAATTAGAATAGTTTATTATATTGAACCACATTTTCCACGCATTCTTATGTTACTATTCCCTCTCTGACGTTTCTTTCTTACCATTTCCTTTCTGTTAGGGAAATTCCTGTAGCCATTTTCAAGGGTAGGTTTTATAGAATCAAATTATCTTAGTTTTTCTTCATCTGAGAATGTCTTTATTTCACTCTCATTCCTAAAGGATATTTTTTTCTGGGTATGGAATACACAATTATCAGTTTTATTTCAGAACCTGAAAAATGTAACATTTCCTTCTGGCCTCTGTAGTTTCAGAAGAGAGACATGGTATCCTTCAAATTCATTTTTATTTGTAATACAGTATTTTTTTCTGGCTGCTTTCCATATTTTTGTTTTGTTTTGTTTTAGTTTTAATAGCTTAATTATAATGTGCCTTTGCATGCATATCTCTGAGTTTATCTCATTTGGTGGTTACTCAGATTTCTGCATCTGTAAGTTTACATTTTCAGTAAAATTGGGAAATTTGTAGTGATCATTATTTTTAATTAAAAAAAATTAAATTAATATAATGTATATTTAAGCTATACAATGTCATATATATTTTTTTGAACTGATGACTATAGTCAAGTCACTTAACGTATCTTTGTCTTCATATACTCACATAGTTACCATTTTGAGGGGTGTTGAGGAGACTTAAGGTCTGTTCTTTTAGCAAACTTCAAGTATATAACACAGTATTAGTTGCTATAGTCGTCATGCTCTAAATTAGACCGCTAAAACTCGTTCATCCTATATAACTGAAACTTTGTACACTTTAACCAATATTTTGTACACTTTAACCAACCATTTTCCCAACCTCCTTGCCACTGGTAGCCACCATTTTACCCTGCTCCTATGAATTCAGCTTTTTTAGATTTCACATATATGTGTGATCACACATTGTTTTTCTATCTGTGTCTGGGGTTTTTCACTTATCTTAATGTCCTCCACATTCATCCATGTTTTTGCAAATGGGAGAAATTTCTACTTTTCTTGCTTTCCAACTTTTATTCTAGGTTCAGGGGGTACATGTTCAGGTTTGTTACATGGGTAAATTGCATGTCATGGGGATTTGGTCTACAGATTATATCATCCCTCAGGTAATGAGTATAGCAGTCAATAGTTTTTCAATCCGTACCTTCCTTTCAACTGCCACCCTCAAATAGGCACTGATATTTCATCATTTTTATCGATGTGTACTCAATGTTCGGCTCCCACTTATATAAGTGAGAACATGCAGTATTTGGTTTTCTGTTCCTGTGTTAACATGCTTAGTATAATGGCCTCTAGCTCCATCTGTGTTATTGCAAATGAAATGATTTTATTCTTTTTTATGACTACATAATATTCCATGTTGTATATGTATTACACTTTCTTTATCCAGTTTACTGTTGATGGACATTTAGGTTGATTCCATGTCTTTCCTATTGTGAATAGTGCTTCACTGAACATATGCATGCATGTGTTTTTGTGGGAGAATGATTTATATTGTCTTGGGTAAATACCCACTAATGGGATTGTTGAGTTGAATGGTAGTTCTGTTTTAAGTTCTTTGAGAATTCTCCGAACTGGTTTCCACAGGAGTGGAACTAATTTACATTGCCATCAGCAGTGTATTCCCTTTTCTCTATAACTGTGCCAATATCTGTTATTTTTTGACTTTTCAATAGCCATTCTGACTGGCATGATATATTTTGTTGTGGTTTTAATGTACATTTCTCTAATGACTGAGCATTTTTTCATATGCTTGTTGACTATGTGTATGTCTTCTTTTGAGTAGTGTCTGTTCATGTCTTTTGCCCAATGTTTAGTGGGCTTGTTTTTTGCTTTTTAATTTGTTTTTAAGTTCCTTGTAGTCTGGATATTAGACCTTTGTCAGACGCATAGCTTGCAAATATTTTCTCTCATTCCATAGATTGTCTGTTTACTCTGTTGATAGTTTCCTGTGCTGTGTAGAGAGGCAGTGAAAAAAGAACACTTCAGGTCAATATCGTCTTTGAACGTAGATGCAGAAATCTTCAATGAAATACAAGCAAACTGAATTCAGCAGCACATCAAAAAGCTAATCCACTATGATCAAATACACTTTATCCCTAGAATGCAAGGTTTCTTCAACATATGCAAATCAATAATTTTGAATCATCATATAAACAGAGCTAAAAACAAAAACCACTTGATCATCTCAATAGTTGCAGACAAAGCTTTCTATACAATTCAAGATCCCTTCATGTTAAAAACCCTCAACAAACTAGGCATTGAAGGAACATACTTCAAAATAATTAGAGCCATCTATGAAAATCCCACAGCCAACATCATACTGAATGGGCAATAGCTGTAATCATTCCCTTTGAAAACCACAACAAGACAAATACTCCCCCTTTTACCACTCCAGTTCAACATAGTGCTGGAAGTCCCTGCCAGAGCAATCAGGGAAGAGAAAGAAGTAAAGTCCTCCAAATAGGAAGAGAGGAAGTTAAACGATCCCTGTTTGCAGACAGTATGATTTTATACCTAGGAAACACTGTAATCTCTGCCCCAAAGGTCCTTGATCTGATAAACATCTTTGACAAAGGTTTTTTTTAATATTATACTTTAAGTTTTGGGGTACATGAGCAGAATGTGCAGGTTTGTTACATAGGTATACACGTGCCATGGTGGTTTGCTGCACCCATCAACCCGTCATCTACATTAGGTATTTCTCCTAATGCTATCCCTCTCCTAGTCCCACACCCCACAACAGGCCCCGGTGTGTGATGTTTCCCACCCTGTGTCCTTGTGTTCTTATTGTTCAACTCCCACTTATGAGTGAGAACATGTGGTGTTTGGTTTTCTGTTTTTCAGTTAGTTTGCTGCAAAGTTTTAAGATACAAAATTGATGTTCAAAAATCAATAGCATTCCTATACACCAAAACATCCAAGCTGAGAGTTAAATCAAGAATGCATTCCTCTTCACAATAGTCACAAAATGAACAAAAATCTAGGAATGCAGCTAACCTGGGCAGTGGAAGATCTGTACAATCAGAATTACAAAATATTGCTGAATGAAGTCAGAGATGACAGAAATGAATGGAAATACACTCCAATCTAATGGATAGGAAGAATCAATATTGTTAAGATAGTCTATGAATTTCTTGATTTCTGCATAATTTCATTGTTTACTCAAAAATCATTCAGGAGTAGATTGTTTAATTTTCATATAATTGTATGTTTTGTGAGATCTTCTTCGTATTGATTTCTGTTTTTATTGTCCTGTGGTCTGAGTGATGGAGTCTCGTTCTGTCACCCAGGCTGGAGTGCAGAGGCATGATTTTGGTTCACTGCAACCTCTTCCTCCCAGGCTCAAGTGATTCTTGTGGCTCAGGCTCCCGAGTAGCTGGGACTACAGGTGTGTGCCACCATGTTCAGCTAATTTTTGTATTTTTAGTAGAGATGTGGTTTCACTGTGTTGGCCAGGCTTGTCTTGAACTCCTGACCTGAACTGATTGATCTGCCTACCTTGGCCTTCCAAAGTGCTGGGATTACACCTTCTTTGTTATTTTTGATGTTGTGATTTAAAGTTTGTTTTGTCTGAAATAAGAATAGCAACCCCAATTCTTTTTTCTTTTCCATTTGCTTGATAGATCTTTCTCCGTCCCTTTAATTTGATCCTGTGTGTGTCATTACATGTGACATTGGTCTCTTGAAGACAGCGTACAGTTGGGTGTTGCTTCTTTATCTAATTGACTATGCTGTGCCTTTAAAATGAGTCATTTAGCCCATTTATGTTCAAGATTAATATTGACGTGCCAATTTGATCCTGTCATTGTGTTGTTAGCTGGGGTTTTTTGTAGACTTTATTGTGTAGTTGCTTTATAGTGTCAATGGTCTGTGTACTTATATATGTTTTTGTGATTGGTGGTAAGTCTTTCATTTTCAGGTTTAGCACTTCCTTAAAAGTCTCTTGTAAGGCAGATCTGGTGGTAACAAATTTTCTTAGCATTTGCTTGTCTGAAAAACACTGCATTTCTCCTTTAGTTTGGTGGGATATGAAATTAGTGATTGACATTTCTTTTCTTTAATGATGTTGAATATAGGCCCCCAATCTTTTCTGGCTTACAGGGTTTCTGCTGAAAGTTCTGCTGTTAGCCTGATGGGGCTCCCTTTTTAGGTTATCTCCCCTTCTCTCTAGCTGTCTTTGATATTTTGTCCTTCACATTGACCTTGGAGAATCTGATGACTGTGTTTTGGGGATGGTCATCTTGCATAGTATCTTCCGGGGTTCTCTGAATTTCCTGAATGTGAATGTCAACTTCTCCAGCGAGGTTGGGGAAATTTTCATGAAGAAAATCCTCAAATATGTATTACAAGTTGCTTGCTCTCTCCCCCTCTCTTTCAGTGATACTAAGGAGTCATAGATTTGGTCTATAAAAAATTCCATGTATCTTATATATTATGTTCATTCTTTTACATTCTTTTTTCCTTATTTTTGTCTTGACTGAATAGATGTGAAGAACCAGTCTTTGAGTCCTGAGGCTCTTTCCTGAACTTGGTATATTCTGCTGTTAGTATTTCCAATTGAATTATGAAATTCTTGTGGTGAGCTTTTCATGTCTATCAAATCAGTTAGGTTCTTTCTTAAATGGCTCTTTCATCTTTCTGCTCTTGAATTGTTTTACCGGATTTCTTAGATTTCTTGTATTGAATTTCAACTTTCTCCTGAATCTTGATGATCATTGCCATTGCCATCCAGATTCTGAATTCTATGTCCGTCATTTCAGCCATTTCAATTTGGTTAAGAACTATTGTGAGGAAGCTAATGTGGTCATTTGGAGGTAAAAAGGCACTCTGGATTTTAGAGTTGTCAGAGTTCTTGCACTAATTCTCATCTGTGTGGGCTGAGGTTCCTTTAATCTTTGAAGTTGCTGTCCTTTGGATGGGGGCTTTTTGCTTTTTATATTCTTTGCTACTTTTGAGTGTTTGACTGTGGTATAAGTTGGGTTTAGTTGACTACCTTCATTTCTGGGTGATTTCAGGAGGCCAAGGCTCAACTCAGCACTCTTGGGCTGTGCACTTTAATCCTGGGGGTGCTGGGACCAAGCCCATGGCTTTGTTCTCTGGCTTCTCAAAGTTAAGCATCTGATGTACTGCAGGTTGAGTAGGGGAGGGGCAAGTGTTTCTGGTCCTCTGGCAATGATGCTGCATTGGTGGATGCTGGCAAAAGCACTTTGTCAGGGTGATGGCAACAGGATCCATGCCCACATGCATGTGCTGGGAGTGGCAGGTGGCAGCAGCATCACAGGGTCTGTGCATAGGCGTGTGCACTGGCATAGGCACTGGGGAGGCTGCAGGTGGATGCATGCTGGCAAGGCCCATGTGAAAAAACTCTCTGATAGTTAAGCTGGGTCTTCCAGTAAAAGAGCTATGGCAGTAGCTGCTGGGAAGTGCCCTGTGGAGCATCTGAGGCTACACTGCAAGTGGATGTGGTCAGGCAGAGATCCTCTGGAATTCTTGCAGAAAGGGGATACTCAGATCAGACTGGTCACATCCCACAGGCATGATAGCTCTGTTCTTTCCAGGTTTGACAGTTAAAAAAGGCCTAAGCTGCCTGTGGTGAGGCTTGTGTGGTGTGGTGAGGCTTGGGGGATGGGTATCCCTGGCCATGCTCCACTGCAGCTATTCTCACATCAAATCCTCTGGGCTTTGCAGGCTGAAGTCCTGTTTCTGCTAACTCCCAAGTAGCCCCCGCTTGGAGCTCATGGAGTCTCCTGCAGCTAGGAGTCCTTAGTTAAATGGCAAGAGTAGGCCACTCCATGCCTATTTAACTCACTCCTTCTCCAGGAGCTTCGTGGGGTCAGAAATGAGTCCTGGTGCTCTGTAACCCTGTATAGGGTTCCTGGCTTCCTCTTCCTTCAGCCCATATTCTGCATTCTCTGTTCATTCACTCTCAAAGCCTTCCTTCTGAAGATTTCCTTGGAGTGTGCTGATCTTCATGGTCTGGCCACTCAGTGAAAGAAGCTCTTCCTAGCTGTGTCCAGTCAGTCATCTTGGCTCTTTCGTCTTTTTCATGGCTGAATAATATTCCATTCACCACATTTGTTTCATCCATTCATCCACTGACAGACACTTAGGTTGTTCCCATATTATGGCTATAATGAATAATGCTTTAATGAACCTTCGAGTGTAGATATATCTATGACATACTGATTTTATTTCCTTTTTTCATATATACCCAGAGGAGGGATTACTGGATCGTATAGTATTTTTAATTCTTTGAGGATCCTTTTTACTGTTTTCTAAAATGGCTGTATCAATTTATGTTTTTCACTAATAGTGTACAGGTGTTTCTTTTTCTTCACATTCTCATCAACACTTACTTTTCTTCTCTTTGATAATAGACATTCTAACTGATGTGAGGTAATATCTCATTGTGGTTTTGATTAGTGCTTTCCTGATGATTAGTAATGTTGAGCGCCTTTTCATGTATCTGTTGTCCATTTCTGTGTCTTCTTTGGAAAATATCTATTCAGGTCATTTTCCTGTTTTAAAATTTGAGGGTTTTTTTGTTATTGACTTATATGTGTTTCTTTTATATATTGCATATCAGATATATGGTTTGCACATGTGTTCTGCTAATCTTCAGTGGCCTTTAATTTTGTTGATTATTTTATTTGCAGAAACTCAGTTTGATATGGTCCCATTTGTTTATTTTTTTTTGTTCCTACCTTTGCTTTTGGTATCATATTCAAAAAAATCATTGTCAAGATCAGTATCAAAGTATTTTTACCTATATTTTCTTTTAAGAGATTTATGGTTTTAAGTCTCATGTTTAAGTGTTTAATCTATTTTCAGTTGATTTTTGTGCATGGTACAAGATGAGGGTTCAATTATTTTGTATGTGGATATTTAGCTTTCCTAACATTTTTCAAGAGACTGTCCCTTCTCCATTGTGTATTTTTGCCACCTTTGTTAAAAATTAGTTGTTTGTTCTCTATTATATGCTTATTTTAAATTGCCTGACTGTGTCAAAACATCCTATGTACCCCATAAACATATATACCTACTATATACCCACAAAAAAAAAATTAGCTGATTTTTTAGGCATAGGTTTATTTTGGGGCTCTGTATTCTGTTCCATTTTTCTTTCTCTTTTTATGCCAATACCATACTGTTTTGATTATTGTAGGCTTGTCATATATTTTGAAGTTAATAAGTATGTTAACTCCAACTTTGTTATTTTTTAAAATTAAGATTGGGCCAGGCATGGTAGCTCATGCCTGTATTCCCAGCACTTTGGGAGGCTGAGGAGCGCAGGTGATGATGTCAAGAGATTGAGACTATCCTGGTCAACACAGTGAAAACCCATCTCTACTAAAAATACAAAAATTAGCTGGGGGTGGTGGTGTGTGCCTATAGTCCCAGCTACTCAGGAGGCTGAGGCAGGAGAATCGTTTGAACCTGGAAAGAAGAGGTTGCAGTGAGCCGAGATTGAGCCACTGCACTCCAGCCTGGGTGACAGAGCGAGACTCTGTCTCAAAAAAAAGAAAAAAAAAGAAAGAAAAGAAAAGAAATTAAGATTGGTTTGGCTATTTGGGATCTTTTGTGATTCCACATGAATTTTAGGATTTTAAAAATGTATTTGTGATTTAAAAATATGTTTGTGAAAATGTGAAAAATGTCACTTGAATTTTGATATTGATAGCACTGAATCTAGATTGGCATAGTATGGGATTTTAACAGTATTAATTCTTCCAATTCATGAACATGGGCTATCATTTTATTTATTTGTGTCTTCTTTAGTTTGTTTCATCAGCATCTTCTAATATTCATTGTAAAAGTCTTACACTTCTGTAGTTAAATTTATTCCTAAATGTTTTATTGTTTTTGATGCTTTGTAAATGTGATTTTTTAAAAAAATTCTTTTTTGGATAGTTTATTCTTTAGTATATAGAAACACTAGTGATTTTTGTGTGTTGACTTTGTATTCTGCAACTTTATTGAATTTGTTTATTAGGTCTAAGTTTTTTAAAATAATTAAGTCTTTAGACTTTTAAAAATATATAGCATAATGTCATATGCAAACAGAAATAATTTTACTTTTTTTCTTTCCAGTTTGGATTTTTAAATTTCTTTTTCTTATCTAATTGCACTGGTTAAGACTTCCAGAATTATGTTTAATGGAAGTTTTGAAAGTGGGCATCCTTGACTTTACTGGAGAAAAAGCTTTCAGTTGTTTTGCCATAGAATATGATGTTCGTGCTGGGCTTTTTATAAATGGTTTTCATTCTGATGAAGTAAGTTTTTTCTATACCTATTTTGTTTAGAGTTTTCACTGTGAATGGGTGGGGAACTTTGTTGAATTTTTTCCTGTATCTGTTGAGATCATTTTATTGTTTATCTTTCATTATCCTGTTAATGTGGTTTATCACAATGATTGATTTGTATGTGTTTAATCAATCTTGCATCTGAGAGATAAATCCCATTTGGTCATGGTGTATGGTCCTTTTGAATTTGGTTTGCTAGTATTTTATTGAAGATTTTTGCATCTGTGTTTATTAGAAATATTTGCCTGTAGCTTTTTTTTTCTTGTGGTGTCTTTTTCTGGCTTTGCTATGTTGACCTTATAAACAGTGACCTTCTTAAGTGTACTTAGTTTCTGTTAGTATTTTTGTGAGTTGAAGTTTTTCTACCTGAATAATCATTTCATCTACTAATAAGGCAGTTTTCTTTCCTCTTTTATAATCTGTTTGCCTTTTATTTATTTTTCTTCCCATACTGCAGTGGCTAGTTCCTCCTCTATAGTGTTTTATAGGATAGGTAAAAGTGGACAACCTTGCCTCGTTTCTTATTATAGGAGTTAAATGTGTCATCTTTTAGATAACCTTTAGCAGGTTTAGGAAGTTTCTTTCTATTCCTTCGTTGCTGAGATTTTAAAAATTATTAATTAAAATTATTACAATTTACAGCTTTTAAAAACATTTATTGAAATTATCATACTTTAAAATTTTTAAATTCTGCTTGTATGTATGTTAAACTACATTAACTTTTGAAAGATGTTGAACTTACTTTACTTTTCTGTGATAAGCCCCCTTAATTATGGTATATTATCTAATATATTGTTCTTTTTGATCACTAAGGATTCTGTTGACTGTTTTTCCATGCTTTTAAAAAATATTTGTCTGCAGCTTTCTTTTATGATAATGGTTTTGGCTAATGTAGTTATTAATGGAATTCTGGCCTCAATATATTTAATTGGGAATTATTTGCTTCTTTTCTATATTTGGGAGGAGTTTATGTGAAATTGGTATTTTTTTAATTCCTTAAAAGTTTGCTGGTATTCAACAGTGAAATGATTTGGGTATGAATTTTTTTCTTGGAAAGTTTTAAACTGGAAATTAAAATTCTTTAATAGACATAGCATCATTGTTCTCCTCAGGAATGAGATATTCAACTCTGTTAATCATTACTTGATGCAGCAGGAGATAACAGCTTGAAGGTGGGATATTATTCACTAGTACTTCTGATCTGTTGTTTACACAGGCAGAATGAGCATCAGTGGCTAGAGAAAGCTTTTAACTGCTGATAGTTGAAGGTTAGCGTGCCTGCATAGAAATTGTAATGGTCAAAAGAATATGGTCAGGATACTGACAGCATCTTCTACAGATAAACATCTTTTACTACACAGTTACTCTTATGGTCCATGTTAAATTTACTATGTAAACTAATTCTTACAGGTGGTATTTAGTTGTGATATTGAAAAAACGTAATAGAGTTAGTGGAAAAAGCTATACTTTCCTGCTGCTATGGTTAATTATAAGGTTGTAAGAGATATTTATCATTTTTTTTCTTTTACCATTTGTTATAGATTTTCCTTACTCTCAGCCAGCACTTCTGCTATTTTAGGTTTCATTCCTACTGGGTTTATGTAGGCCTTCTTTGGGTGTCTGAGTACTTGTTAAGCTATACTTTCTCCGTTTGCCCATATGTGATTACAACTGGGCATGGACACATCAATAATAAGCTTCTGCTGGACCACTTTTTGTAGCAACAACTCTAGCTCCTCATATTAATCGGGTCAGTTCCCAGTATAATAACTCATTTCTTCGCCAGCTGGTCTAGTGTCATGAGAGATTCTAAAGTATCCAAGTGGTAGCCTTAGCTTTACTGTAATTCTTATATTCCCTTGTAGAAGCATTCCCTCCCCTGGAACTAATATCTCTAGTGCAACAGAGACTAAATTTATATAGACAGGAAGCACACATTTCCAAAATAGACATTGAGAATGATGGTGTGAGGAGAGGATGCCATTTCTACTTCTACTTTTTGGTTCCCAAACCTATATATTACAACTAATGGGGATACAACACCAAATAATGGCCATTGACTGGAAGTATTAATCCTCATCTTGAAATATAACACTCTTGAAACTATGTAGTATCATGTTTAAACTGGTTCCTTACAATGGTTTAAGAGGCTATTCCAGCACATTCTTAGGCTGCTAGATTTTAGTTTATGTGATAAGTAGCACTACTAGTATATTCAATGGTAATGTGCTAGTATATTCAAATGGTAAGATTTATTTCATCTCCTTCATTGTCAACTGAGTCCTTTGATTTGAGGCAATTTTACATGGAATTTATTGATGGTAAATCACTTTATGTTTCTCAGATAGTGGTCCAGTACAAGGTAAATCCATATTTGGAATATGTAGCAATCCTAATAAATAAAATATCTGTCTTTTCCAGGATGGAATAGGTTTCTTATCATTTAATATAGTGAGCATTTTTTTTTTTTTTTTACCAAGTGGGTGGTTGATCTTTTGAGGAATGATAGATACCATATTGATGGTTTAGCTTGGATTCTTCTGACTGGTTGGATATTCAGTAGAGACGGTGAGTAGATGAACTTTAAAGAGAGGGATTTCACAACGCTGGTTCCGTGCGTAGCCTCCATTCCTGCCACCTGGTCACTCTGTTCCTCATTATGAAGGCAGTGGGGTGGCTAAGGACAGACAATGGCTGACTTATCTTCACCAAATGATCATCCTACTTAACTGGGTTTTTAGTGTCTCTTCAGTGGTAGACATACCATGTTAGGCATTGACATAAGAAATAAGAATCCACATACCTTGCATGCACTCCCATAGATTCATTCACATGCTTCTTCCCCTTCTTTGTCTCTAATCTTCCAATTTATTATTTTTCAGGCTTCTCACCAACCAATCAGGCCATTTGCAACTGCCCAACAGTCTGCATTTATCCTTCCTCACATTACTTCTCGGTCCACACCAAGTTTATGACTAAGTGTACTGCTTGGAACCTTGCTCAGTGGGAGGAATTCCCTTTACCACTGTTTTTCCATAACCACATCTGAATGTGGTAGCGGTTCATTTATCACTGTACCACCTTATGGAGATGACCCATTTATTAAAGAGACCCATTCTTATTTCTCCTCTTTGTGGTAGGTATAAGGAAACACCTACATGTTCATAGGTATGAGCAGAGGAAGCAATAATAGTGCAATTAGAGAAAAGTGAAATGGGGATCTGAGTCACTTATATATGAACTTATATAAGTGACTCACATCTAATTCTGAGATCTGGGTCTAATTCTGAATGTACCACTTCTATCATGTTTTTGTTGTTTTACCAACTCTTTTTATTTGGTGGATCATAATATTTTTTCTAGATCATCTATTTAGTGTCTACAAGGGCCTAGTAGCACGTCAGGAGTTTCTTTTTGAATGATGAAAGTTCTCTATGCAGGCAGCATGGCCTTGCTCAAGAACTCGAATGGCATCTGCTTGGACTCCTAAAAATAGGGCTGTTTTCAACACATCAGCAGTTGCACACCACATGCTAGAGGATATGTTGACATGTTCTAGTAAAGATACTTCATCTGCCATTACAACTGTGATTGAAATACCACTTGGTTAAATTTGTAGGAATTTATAGTTGTCTTCTATGATTCATGTGATTTTTGGAGAACTCAGACCTATTAATTAATTGGGCATATGAGGGGCCATGATAGTGTTTTGAGTCTCGCAGTTCAAAAGTCCTTAAAAGATTCGAGTATTCCCCTTTCACCAGTACATAATTGTTTAGGTAAATGACTATATATATCTTTGGAGAAGGAGTGAGGGAATCACTACTACATATAGTTGTTGTGGCACTGCAGCATCTTCTTCAGGAGGAATTGGTCTCCCCTTCAATTGATAGGCTCTGGATCTGAGAACTGGCTCATTTATGGAAACTTGGCAAGTATTTTAATTTTCCATTTTGGTGTCTAACATTAGTCTTGTGCTATTCCAGAATTCTGTTTTTTTCCCCCCATTGATACTAGAGAACCTAGTATTATAGCACTATCCCCTACCATCAATCCTGGCATGCAGAAGAAACTATCTCTGAGCGTCTCACTAGCAGATAATAGTTGACCCTTGAACAACACGGGTTAGGGGAACTGATCTGCCACACAGTCAAAAGCTCATGTACAACTTTTGACTCTCCAAAAACTTTACTAATAGCCTACTGTTGACTGCAAGCCTTACTAATAACATAAACAGTCAATTAATACCTATCGCATACATTAAATGTGTTGTATACTGTATTCTTATAATAAAGTAAGCTAGAGAAAAGAAAATATTATTAAGAAAATCATAAGAAAGAGAAAATATATTTATTGTTAATTTAGTGGAAATAGATCATCATAAGGGCCTTCATCCTTTTTGTCTTTACTTTGAATAGGCTGAGAAGGAGATGGAAGAGAAGGAGTTAGTCTTGCTGTCTCTGGGGTGGCAGAGGCAAATAAAAAATTCATGTGTGAGTGGACTAACATAGTTTGAACTCATGTTGTTCAAGGGCCAATTGTACTTATTGCTTTGGTGAAAGAAATATTATTTGGGTTCAGTAGGGGAATATAGTCAGTTGGCTGTCTTTCTTGTATTATGTTTTAAATCTAGTATGTCTACCTCTTTGAGTTTTGGGACTGCTTTCTTTGTACTTCGCCAAGGTAGTTATAGCATCTCAACCTCATTATCATAGTCATTTTTAAGCCTTGGAACTATCCCGATAACATTTTAGGATTGGCTGTAGGTGTACTTCCTACCATGCTAAATCCTCCATCCTAGAAAAGTGTCTCTGCATCAATAAAATCCCCCTCGCCTTATTCATTCTTATATGCTATACTTTCTCCAGTTCAGTGCTTCCAACATCCATTTCTCAGTATGGTCTCCTGGTTGTTGCCAGTACATATTAGATGAGTCCTGCAACCCTTTCTTTTATAGCAGGGACAATATTTTCCCGGTTTGAGTATTCTGAGATTTTCAGATAATTGGGAGTCAGCCTAGTGGACACTCAAATGGTGTAAGGACAAGTGATACTAGTGCACTACTATCAGTTCTTGGTACCCTCTATTCCTTTCAAGCTTCATCCTCATTTGCCTGCTTACCATTATAGCTAAATGTACTGTAGCTAAGTATTTTCTGTACTTAGAAAACACTTAGAATGCTATAACAAAGTCTAATAAATCTGCCATCCAAAATGAACAGATGTTACTCCTGGTAATATTCACTTTTTTAAGAAAATGACAGTTATTACAGATACAATTAAGACCCCAAATCCTCTTTCTCAGCCCCTTTCCCATCCAAAGCTGGACACTTACAATGAATTTGTTATATCTTTTTTGTTTTGTTTTGTTGTTAAACTTTTTCAGCAGCTTTATTGACATATAACTTGGCTACCACATAATTTAATCATTTAAAGTAAACAATTCAGTGATTTTGGTATGTTCATGGGGTTGTGCAATAATTACTACAGTGAATTTTAGAATATTTACATCACTCCAGAAAGAAACTCTGTATCCATTAGACAGTCACTTTCTATTTTCTATTTCCCCCAAATCCTTCTAATTCTGGCTCCTATGGATCTAATTTCTGTCTATATAGATTTCCCTATTGTGGAAATTTTATGTAAATGAAATCATGCAAGATGTAGTCTTTTGTGAGTGACTTATTTCACTTAATATAATGTTTGCAAAGTTCATGCATGTTGTCGCATGTATCAATGCTTGATTTTTTTATTGGCAAATAAAATTCCGTTGTATGAATGTACCACATTTTATTATGTATTCTTTACAGTAGTTAATGGATATTTGGATTGCTTTTCTACTTCTTGGTTATTGTATATCATGCTGCCATGAATATTTATGTACAGGTTTTTGTGTGCATATGTTTTCATTTGTCTTGGGCATGTATTCAGGAAGGGAATTGCTGCATCATGTGATAACTATGTTTTACATTATGAGGAGCTGCTATTATTGAATTCCAAAAAGGCTGCATGGTTTCACATTCCCACCAGCAATGTGTTAGATCTTAAATTTCTTTATATCTTCCATATGGATATCTTTCCCAACACTTGATATAGTTTATTTTTTTGAATATAGCTATCTTAGTGGCTGTAGAGTGGTATTTCATGGTGGTTTTGATTGGCATGTCCCTGGACTAATGATGTCGACCTGCTTTTCATGCATTTATTGGCAGTTTGTATATTTCCTTTAGAGATATGTCTATTTAAATATCTTTCTCAGTTTTAGTTGGGTAATTATTGTTGTTATTATTACTCTTAGATTTAGGGGATACATGTGCATGTGCAGATTTGTTACATTGGTATGTTGTTTGATACTGAGGTTTGGGCTTCTAATGATCCCATCACCCAAGTAGGAAACAAAGTACCTGATAGGTAGTTTTTCAACCCTTATCCACCTTCCTTCTTCCCTCTGCCCTTTTGAAATCTCCAATATTTATCGTTCCTATCTTTGTGTCCTTGTATACTCAGTGTTTAGTTCCCACTTACGAGTGAGAAGATGCAGTATTTGATTTTCTCTTTCTTTATTAATTTGCTTAGGACAATGGCCTCCAGCTGCATCCACGTTGCTGCAATGGACATGATTTTATTCTTTTTTTTATGGCTTCATAGTATTCCATGGTGTATATATACCATATTTTCTTTATCCAATCCATCACTGATGGGCATCTGGGTTGATTCCATGTCCTTGCTATTATGAATAGTGCTATAATAAACATATGAGGACAAATGACTTTTTGGTGGAATGATTTATTTTCCTTTGGATATATACCCATTAATGGGATTGCTAGGTCAAATGGTAATTCTGTTTTTACTTTGAGAAATCTCCAAACTGCTTTCTACAGCCTCTGTGCATCCCCACCAATGGTATATAAGTGTTCCCTTTTCTTGGCAACCTTGCCAATATCTGTTATTTTCTGACTTTTTAATAATAGCCATTCTGACTGGTGTGAGATGTATCACATTGTGGTTTTAATTTGCATCTTTCTGATGATTACTGATGTAATTTTTTAATAATTACTGATTACATTTTTTATATGTTTGTTGGGTGCTTGTATGTCTTCTTTGGATAAGTGTCTGTTCATGATCTTTGCCCACTTTTAATGGAGTTGTTTCTTATAGGTTTTGGATAGTAGTCCTTTGTTGGATGCCTGGTTTGCAAATATTTTCTCCCATTCTGTAGGTCATTTGTTTACTCTGTTGATAGTTTCTTTTGCTGTATGGAAGTTTTTTGGTTCAATTAGGTCCCAACTGTCAATTTTTGGTTTTGTTGCATTTGCTTTTGAGGTTAATATCTAGAAGGGTATTTCCTAGATTTTCTTCTAAGATTGTATAGTTTGAGATGTTACATATAAGTCTTTAATCCATTTTGAGTTAACTTTTTTTTTGTGGTGAGAAGTAGGGGATTAATTTCTTTCTACATATGGTTAGTCAGTTTTCCCAGCATCATTCATTGAATTAGGATATCCTTTCCCTGTTGTTTATTTTTGTCAACTTTGTCAAAGATCAGATGGTTGTAGGTATACAGCATTATTTTTGGGCTCTCTATTCTGTTCCATTGGTCTACATGTCTGTTTTTGTACCAGTACCATGCTGTTTTGATTACTGTAGCCGTGCCGTATAGTTTGAAGTCAGGTAATATGATGCCTCCAGCTTTGTTCTTTTTGCTTAGAATTACATTGGCTATTCAGGTTCTTTTGGTTCCATATGAATTTTAGAATTTTTTTTTTCTAATTCCATGAAAAGTCATGTTGGTAAATGGATAGGAATAGTGTTGAGTCTGTAGATTATTTTGAGCAGTATGGACATTTTAATGGTATTAATTCTTCCAGTCCATGAATGTAGAATGCTTTTCTATTTGTTTGTGTCACCTACAATATATACCTCTTTCCTCAACAGCCACCATAGGAAAACACTACTAACCTTCTGTAACCACATATTAGAGTTGTCTTTTTTTGAGTTCCATATAAATGGAATTATACAGTATATATTGCTTTTTGTCTGAGTTATTTCCTTCAGCATAATGATTTAATCTTGTAGTTCAAGACTTATTTATCAGTAGTTCATGACTTATTATTGCTGAGTCATATACAAATGTATAGCTATGTCACAGTTTGCTTATTTATTCACTTGTTCATGGACTTGTTTTTCTGCCTTTTGGCTACTATGAATACCAAACATTAGGTGTCTTATGGCAAATATATATTTAACTTCATAGGAAATTGCCAAGCTATTTTCCAAAATAGGGGTACAATTTTACACTCTCACCAGCAATATGTCACTGTTTCAGTAGATTCATATTCTTTCCAGTACTTGTCTGTATTTGCAGATCTACATGATTGATTATGTAAAAATCTCAATGAATCTAAAAAGCAACTATTAGACCTAATAAGTAAACTTAGCAAGATTACAGAAACTAATATTTAATAATTATATTTTTATGTGATATGAGTAATCAATTGAAAAACTGAAAATTAACTTTAATGTTGATAAAAATGATAAAGTACTTAGGGATAATTGAACAAAGGATATGCAAGACCTCTATACTGAAAATTATAAAACATTGCAGATAGAAACTATAGAAGACTGAAATCAGTGGAGAAAAAGATCATGTTAGTATATTGGATGACTCAGTGTCATTAAGATGTTATTTCTTTCCAAATTGCTAGAGATTCAATCCAATTCTATCATGATCTCAGCACAGTTTGTTTTGTTTCTGTTTTTATTTTTGGTAAATATTGACAAGGTGATTTAAAACTCTTTAACAAAATAGTAACAAGTTGACCCAGCCAGGGATTAATACAAGAATTTATGATTGGTTTAATAATTTAAAAAATCAGTGAATTGGATTTCTGGTTTCAACTTCAACATGCAAAGAGCTTGGAAGTTGTTACTCCCATTCTTAAAATGATAAGATGTTGATCAGTCTTAAAATTAACAACTTTTCTTGGACCTATTAGAGAACTGAGATTTCAGTGGGAATCTACAGCCAGAAGCCTGAAGAGAAAAGCAAATCCAGATAGTCACAGATAATACAGAAGTCGCTAAAGCCATAAACTGATAGGGACACTCAAATAGTAACTTTTTTCAAATTGCTGAGTGCTGAATGTGGGACTAGCATGAGAATGAGAAACTGCTGGGTACTGAAATGTTAGGGAACCCTCAATACTTTTCCCTTTAGGGAACCCACTGGGTTCTCATGGTAGAGATCTGAGAAAGATTCCTTCATGACTCTGGCAGGGCAAAGGGAAGAATAAGCATTGTAAAATATACTCAGAACATTCTCCATAACAAAAAAGTATTTTCCTGGAAAAAAGGCTTTACTAGAGCCTTATCCAAGGTAGGGGAAGGGCATTGCTCCAGCTTTAGCCACCTTGGCCTTCCTGTCTCATCAGATGGGGGTAAAATGTGTTACAACTGGAGAAACACTTGTGAATGTCACAGCCCAGACACACAGACGCATTATATCAAGACTGAGATTTAATCATAAAATCATTGAACATTTTCCTTCTTCCACATCTTACCATAACACACTAACCAGTTTTCATATAATAACAAGTGCAGACTGTGTCTCAGGAGGAATATTTCAAGAAGTTCAAAGTCAAGAACAAAGATACAAATGAAGACACTAGAGAAATTTGAAGTCTCTGGCATATATGACCATAGCACACATCAAGTGCACTTATACAGATTAACGTAAATACTCTAAAGGTCATTTACCTCAGTTCCTGTGAACCAATACAAATGTGGTTTTCAACAAAAAATTACAAGGCATTCCAAAGACCAGAAAAAGTACAATCATCTAAACAGATACAGCAATTAACAGAACCAGAGTCAGCAATAGCATAGATTATGGAATTGTTAGAAAAGGAATTTAAAATAACAATGAAACTATGTGAAAAGATTTAATGTATAGATTAGACAAAATGTATACAGGTAAGCAACATGCAAGATGAATAATGAAAGCCTAGAGGTGGAAACTCTAAGATTCAAAAGGAAATTCTAGAAATCAAAAACAGTGTACAGAAATGAATGACTTTGATGTACTTATCTATAGATTAGACTCAGACATGGAATGAATCACTGAGTTTGAAGATAGATAAATAGAAATTTCTCAAATGGAAATGTAAAGAAGGAAGGCAATTGGGGGTTGGGTGTTAAATAGAATATCCAAGAACTGTGTGACAATTTCGAAAGTGTAACATGGTAGAATATCCAAGAACTGTGTGACAGTTTCAAAAGGTGTAACATAGGTGTGCATTTGGACTACCAGAAGGAGAAGAAAGAGTGAGCAAAACAGAAGAACTGTATTTGATCTCTGAAAAACATAATGTAGCAAACTCACATGAGGACAGATAGATAATCTGAATAGACCTATATCTACTGAAGAAATTAAACCAATTATTAGTAATCTTCCAAAACAGAAAGCACCAGGCCCACATGTGTTTGCTGGTGAACTCTAACAAAATACTCGAGGAAAAAATTATATCAGTTCTCTGTAATCTCTTCAAGAAAATAGAAGCAGATGGAATATTTCCCAATTCATCCCAGGAGGTTTAGCATTACCCAAGTATCAAATCCAGACAAAGACATTACAAAAAAGGAAAACTACAGACCAGTATGTCTCATGAATATAAATGCAAAAATCATCTATAAAATATTAGTAAATCAAATCCAACAATGTATAAAAAAATTATACACTATGACCAAGTGGGATTTATTGCAGTTATACAAGGCTCATTTAACATTAAAAAAAATTATGTAAACCATCACACCAACAGGCTACAGAAAAAACAATGAAATGATTATATCAGTAGATGCAGAGTAAGCATTTGACAAAATCTCATACCCACACATGATAAAAACCCTTGATAAACTAGGAATGGAAGGGAACTTCTTCAACTTGATAAAGAACATCTACAAAGAACCTACAGCAACATCATACTTAATTGTAAGGAACTAGATGCTTACCTACTAAGATCATGAACAAGATAAGGATGTATCCCCAAGGATTTTTATTTGACATCTCAGTGGAAGTCCTAGCTGTAACACAGTAAGATCAGAAAGACAAACAAAAGACATACAGATTGGGAAGGAAGAAATAACACTCTTTGTTTGCCGATGACATGATTATGTAGCACATCCCACATAATCAACAAAAATGCTTCTGGAACTAACAAGTGATTCCAGTAAGGTTGCAGGATACAAGGTTAATATATGTAAGTCAGTTGCTTTCTTATATTACCAGCAATGAACAATTAAAAACACAGTATCATTTACATTGGCACCTAAAAGAACTGAAATACTTAGATACAAATATAAGAATATACATGTAAGATCTATATAACGAAAATCAGAAGACTCTGATGAAACACATCATAGAAGATCTAAATAAATGGGGGGGCAGAGTGTGATGGTTCATGGCTGTAATCACAACATTTTGGGAAGCTGAGGCAGGAGGATTTCTTGAGGCCAGGAGTTCAAGTCTGGCTCGGGACAATGTTGTGAGACCCCAGTTTCCAAAAAAGAAAAAAAAAAAAATTAGCAATGTGTTGTGGCATGCGCCTGTAGTCCTAGCTACCCAGCAGACTGAGGTGAGAGGATCACTTGAGCCCAGAAGTTCAAGGTTGCAGTGAGCCATGATCATGCCACTGCACTCCAGCCTGGGTGACGGAGGGAGGCCCTTTTTCAAATGAATGAATGAATGAATGAATGAATGAAGAGATAGAAAGATTCAATATGGTCAAAATACAGGTCTTTCCAACTTGATCTATAGGTTCAATTTAGTCCCAGCAAGTTATTTTGTAGATAATAGCAAACTGATTCCAAAGTGTATATGGAATGGCAAAAGACCCAGAATAACCAACACAATCTGGAAGGAGAGCCGTTGGGAGACTGTCATTACTGGACTTCAAGTCTTATTGTAAAGCTATAGTAATTAAAGACAGTGTGGTACAGGTAAAAGAATAAATAGATCAATGATATAGAATAGGTAACCCCAAAATAGATCTATATAAATATAGTGAACTAATCTTTGACAAAGAAACAATGGCAATTCAGTGGAGAAAGTATAGCCTTTGAAACAAATGATGCTGGAACAACTGGACATCCATATACCAAAAAAAAAATCAAAAAACAGACCCTATACCTTTCACAGAAAGGAACTAAAAATGAACCTTAGACCTAAAAGTAAAATGCAAAATTATAAAACTCTTAGAAGATAACAGAGGAAA
>NW_012100654.1:6186969-6190219 GCF_000951045.1 Mandrillus leucophaeus | reverse complement strand
TGGAGAAAGTATAGCCTTTGAAACAAATGATGCTGAAAAAAAAAAAAAAAAAAAAAAAAAAAAAAAATTCCAGACACAGTCCTTACATCTTTCAGAAAAATTATCCCAAAATGGATCATAGACTTAAATGTAAAACACAAAATTATAAAACTCTTAGAAGATAACAGAGGAAAACCTAGGTGATGTGGGTTTGGTAATAGCTTTTCAGGTACGATAGTAAGAAAATAATCGGTAACTTGTATTTTATTAAAATAAGGCACAAAATGGCAGATAGGATGCAGAACTAACTTGCAGCTACCACTTGGATGGACAGAGCAGCATGTGGAGACCCACATCATGAACTTTTACTTCATGAACTACTGCAGGAACATACCAAGAAAGACAAGAAAATCCATAGACCCTTTGAAGGAGGTGGATTGCTGCTGCAGGCTCTGTGGGACAGCAAAGGAACTGTGAGCCTGCTTGCTTTCTCAGCTTAGAGACTTGTAGCCTGAGGCAGGTTCTCAGCCCTGCTGACCGGCTGCCTGGAAGTAAACTCTGTGCTGTTGAGGGGGCACAGTGAGAGTGAGACTGGACTTTCGGCTGCAGGCTCCCTGGGAACTGGGTGAGGCCTGTGGCTGCGGGCTTTTCCCCACCTCCCTGGTGACCTGTGGGATGCCCCCGGGAACATGTCTCCATTGGCCTGAAAACTACACCCCCATTCCTCAGCAGCCACAGCAAGCCCTGCTCAAGGAGAGTCTGAGCTCAGACATGCCTAACCCTGACCCCAACTGATGGTCTTTGTCTTCCCACCCTAATCGGAGACAAATGACATAATCCCTTGGGAGCTGTATGGGCCTGCCTACTACCTGAGAAACCTGAATACTTATCCAACGGTGACCATAGGGCAAGCTTGTATCCTCCCTATACAACTGCAGCTGATGTGCTCTTGAAACCCCCACCTCATGGCTGGAGGCCAACGAACACAAAACCAACACACTTACCAAAAATACAACCAAGGACCTTCACAGAGTCCACTTCACTCCCTACCATCTCCAGTGGAGCAGATGCTGGTATCCATGGCTTAGAAACCTGATAATGGATCACATCACAGGACTCTTGCAGACACTCCCCACCCAGTACCAGCCCAGAGCCCAGTAGCTCCACTAGGTGACTAGATTTGCAAGAGAAATAACAATCATGCAATTTGGCTCTCAGGAAGCTCCACCCCAGGAGAAAGGGGAGAGCACCACATCAAGGGATCACCCCACGGGACAAAAGAATCTGAACAGCAGCCCTGGAGTGCCAAATCTTCCCACTGACATAATCCACCCAAATGAGAAGAAACCGGAAAAACAATTTTGGTAATATGACAAAACAAGGTTCTTTGACACCCCCAAAAGATCACACTAGCTCACCAGCAATGGATCCAAACCAAGATAAAACCTCTGAATTGCCAGAAAAAGAATTCAGAAGGTTGACTATTAAGCCAATCAAGGAGGCACCAGAGAAAGGTGAAGTCCAACTTAATGAAATAAGAAAAAACGATACAGGATACAAATGGAAGACTCTCCAGTGAAATAGATAGCATAAATTAAAAAAAAATCACAACTTCTTGAAATGAAGAACACACCTAGAGAACTGCAAAATGCACTGGAAAGGCTCAGCAATAATATTGAACAAGTAGAAGAAAGAACTTCAGAACTTGAAGACGGAGCTTCTGATTTAATCCAATCCAACAAAGACAAAGAAAAAAGGAAAAATAATGCCTCCAAGACGTTTGGGATGATGGTAAATGGTCAAACCTAAGAATATTGGTGTTCCTGAGGAAGAAGAGAACTTGAGTGTTGCAAATTAAATTAACAAATGACAGATTAATGGTAGAATGAGTTTATAAATTTTATTGATGGTAATATTTTTATTTTACCTGAATGGGGCTTCACAGAAAAGAAGTGGAAACCCAAAGACATGGTTAGACTTGAGAGCTTATATACCACTAGAAGTTACCTGAATTCCAGAGCTGAAAGTATCCGAGACCTGACAGAATACTGAAAGCTATTTGAATTTCAAACACCAAGAGAAGAAATATCTCAATGCTCAACCAGAGGCATTCAGTAGCAACCTCAAAAAGATTTTACCTTAGTGGTAAGACTAAAGAAATCCTAAAGTAAAGCCACTCTAGACCCATCCTAATTCCCTAATGACATATGAGGCAAAGCATCTTTTCATATGCTTATTTGTGATCCATAGAGCCTCTTTGGTGATATATGTTCAGAAATTTTACCAATGTTTAAATTAGGTTGTTTTCTTATCATTGAATTTTTAAAGTTCTTTAAACTTGTGGACAGCAATTCTTTAACAGATACGTGTTTTGCAAATATTTTCTCCAAGTCTGTGGCCTCTCTTTGATTCCTTTGAGAGTGTCTTTCAGGCCAGGGTGGAGCAAGATGGCCGAATAGGAACAGCTCCAGTCTCTAGCTCCCAGCGCGAGCGACACAGAAGATGGGTGATTTCTGCATTTTCAACTGAGGAATGCAGCTCATCGCCAGCAACGGATCAAAGCTGGACGGAGAAAGACTTTGACGAGTTGAGAGAAGAAGGCTTCAGTCCATCAAACTTCTCAGAGCTAAGGAGGAATTACGTACCCAGTGCAAAGAAACTAAATATCTTGAAAAAAGAATGGAAGAATGAATAACTAGAATAATCAATGCAGAGAAGGCCATAAACGAATAGACAGAGATAAAATCCATGACACGAGAAATATGTGATAGATGCACAAGCTTCAGTAACTGACTCGATCAACTGGAAGAAAGAGTATCAGCGATTGAGGATCAAATGAATGAAATGAAGCGACAAGAGAAGTCTAAAGAAAAAAGATGAAAAAGAAATGAACAAAGCCTTCAAGAAGTATGGGATTATGTGAAAAGACCAAATCTATGTCTGATTGGGGTGTCTGAAAGTGAGGGGGAAAATGGAACCAAGTTGGAAAACACTCTTGAGGATATCATCCAGGAGAACTTCCCCAACCTAGTAAGGCAGGCCAACACTCAAATTCAGGAAATACAGAGAATGCCACAAAGATACTCCTGGAGAAGAGGAACTCCAAAACACATAATTGTCAGATTCACCAAAGTTCAAATGAAGGAAAAACTGTTAAGGGCAGCCAGAGAGAAAGGTCGGGTTACCCACAAAGGGAAGCCCGTCAGATTAACAGCAGATCTCTCAGCAGAAACTCTATAAGCCAGAAGAGAGTGGGGGCCAATATTCAACA
>NW_012100654.1:6150715-6183358 GCF_000951045.1 Mandrillus leucophaeus | reverse complement strand
GGATGAGTTTGTGTCCTTCATAGGGACATGGATGCAGCTGGAAACCATCATTCTTAGCAAACTGTCACAAGAACAGAAAACCAAATGCCGCATATTCTTACTCATAGGTGGGAACTGAACAGTGAGATCACTTGGACTTGGGAAGAGGAACATCACACACCAGGGCCTATTATGGGGAGGGGGGAGGAGGGAGGGATTGCATTGGGAGTTATACCTGATGTAAATGCCGAGTTGATGGGTGCTGACGAGTTGATGGGTGTAGCACACCAACATGGCACAAGTATACATATGTAATAAACCTGCACGTTATGCACATGTACCCTAGAACTTAAAGTATAATAAAAAAAAAAGAAAACCAAGATAGATACATATACATATATTTTATATAATATATGTATGTATACACACATACGTATATGTGTGTATGTGTATATATGTATCTCTATATATACACACACACAAGCATACCTGAATGATATTGTAGGTTTGGTTCTCAACCACCACACATGCAAGAAAACAAATACTGCAATAAAGTGTGTCACAGAAATTTTATTGTTTCCTAGTGCATATAAATGTTATATTTACACTATACTATAGTCTATTAAGTGTGTGGTACCATTGTGTTTAAAAATGTACACACCTTAATTAAAAATACATTATTGCTAAAACAAACAAACAAAACAAACAAACAAACAAAAAGCCTGCTGACAATCATTTGAGGCTCCAGTGAGCTATAATCTTTTTGTTGTGGAGGGTCTTGCCTTGATGCTGATACCTGCCAACTAATCAGAGTGGTGGTTGCTGAAGATTGGCATGGCTCTGGCAATTAAAAAAAATAAGACAACAGTGGAGTTTGCCATATCAATGGTCTTGTCTTTTTCACAAAGGATTTCTCTGTAGTATGCAGTGCTGGTTGATAGTGTTTTACTCATAATAAAGCTTCTTTTAAAATTTGAAAAAAAAAAAAAAGAAAATGTGGCACGTATACACCATGGAATACTATGAAACCATAGAAAAGGATTAGTTCATGTCCTTTTCAGGGACATGGATGAAGCTGCAAATTATGATTCTCAGCAAACTAACACAGGAACAGAAACCAAACACTGCATGTTCTCACTCATAAGTGGGAGTTGAGCAATGAGAACACATGGACACAGGGTGGGGAACATCACACACCAGAGCCTGTTGTGGGGCGTGGGACTAGGGGAGGGATAGCATTAGGAGAAATACCTAATGTAGATGACGGGTTGATGGGGGCAGCAAACCACCATGGCACATGCATACCTGTATAACAAACCTGCACGTTCTGCACCTGTATCCCAGTACTCGAAGTATAAAAAATATATAAATTTCCAGAATTCCCAGGCCCCACCTTAGAACTACTGTATCAGAAGTTCTCAGGGTAGGGCTCAGCCATCTGTGTATTAACATGTGCTCTAGATTATTTTGATGCATGATAAAGCTTGAGAATCAATATTTTAGGAAAACTCAGTGGCTTTTTAAACTTGATCAAATAAAGCAATAGCTCCCCCTTCCCCGAGAAAGGGAGTTTATTTTTTTTAATTTTTATTTTTTATTTATTTATTTATTTATTTATTTTTATTTATTTATTTTTATTATACTTTAAGTCCTAGGGAGTTTATTAAAAGGATATTGGGTAACTAACTGGGAGAGTTGGAAAAATGAGTTCAAACAGGCTTCCAAGAACAACATCGCAGACCATGCTATAGAATTGACCTAATGGAGATTGTATTGACACTCTTTAAACAAATTATGATCTCTTCTCCCACTGTATCTTTATTGCATGTAAGAATTACTCAGAGAAGTAAAAGGCTGAAAGATAAGCAGCAACCAGTTCATGAAACACCCCATAAACCACATGATTAAAACCCCATAAAGAATTTCGATATTATTTTCATGGCAGGAGATTTTCATTGTGGAAATGCCATTCCTTCAACAGAAGGCCCATCCATATTATGAAGGGAAAACTGCTGTACTCAGTGTTTGCTGATTTAAATATTAATCACATAAAAAGTATCTTAATAGCAAGATTTAGACTGGTGTTTGGTCAAAAACTGGGTACCTAAATGGACATAAAATTAACCACTACACAAGGAGACCAGTTAAGGAGTTGCAATGTGCAAGATTTGATAGTAGCATTAAGAATGGGCAAAAATAGATGTACTCAGGAGATACTTAAAAGTAGAACTGACTAACATAATATGTTGAATTTGGAATAGAATAATGGATTATAGGCCTGACCATCTTAGTGGATGGTTTTGCCACTCACTGAGATAGGATACAGAAAAAGCAAAGCAGGCTTTGGTAGGAAATATAACCAGTTTGTTACATGCTAAATATAAGATTTTTGTGGTACATGCAAGTAGAGTAATCTACTAGGTATTTAGATGCATTTTCTGAAATTTGGGGAAGAATTCTGAGCTGCAGATAAAACTTTGGGAATCATAAACATATAATGGTAATTGAAGGCTGAGATGTCCCAGGAGGAGTGAGTAAGGTATGAAAAGAAGTAGGTCTAGAAAAGAATGTAGGAAAATATGTAAGAAGTAGAGAAAAATAATTTCCCAAGGGAACTTGAGAAGTGATGGCCAGAAAGAAAGAAATTGGAGAGTCTTGTTATTATAAAAAGCCAAAGGAAGAAGAATGTATCATGTAGAAAGGTTGGATTATAAAGTCAAATTTTCCAATAGGGATCAAATTAGATAAAGATTGAAAAGTGATAATTGAATTTAGCTACTAGAAAGTTGTTATTTGTGACTTTATTAGCCACTAGGTAATAAATTCATGTGATTTTTATGGTATGTTTACCCACTTGGTGTTAAACCAATATATTACCAAGTAATCTGTAAGTGTATTTGTAATTTTAGCATTAACTGTTATATATTCTTGTAACTAAGAACCTTTTTTAATAATTGAAAGATAAATTATAGTGTTTTATATAAAATTATACACTTTGAGTTTTATGAACATTTGTTATAATTATATAAACTAAATGTCACCACTGAAAAGTATCAGACTGTGAAAACATGAATTAAACTGATTAATAAATTACTGTTTTAAGAAATACTTAAAAGATCTTGAAATATTTTAACTCTTATTAAAAATAGTATTTTCTCATGCCATTTCTATGTTTTAAAAAATTGATTCTATGCAAGTCTTTTGGATAGTAACTACTAAAATAGCACTAGGAAACTAGGCTTTGGGTATTATTTTAAAATGAGTGTCTATAAAATACGACTCTCTAGGTAGCAAATGGAGGTTAGTAATATAAACAAGACAGAAACCATTGGTTTCTTTGTTTTTTTTTTTTCTTAAATTTATATACATTTAAGGGGTACAAGTGCAGTTTTGTTGCATGAATATACTACATAGCGGTGAATTCTGAGTTCTTAGTGTAACCATTACCCAAATAATATACATTATACCCATCAAGTAATTTCTCATCCCTCATCCTCCTCCCTCTCACCCTTCTGAGTGTCCGATGTCTATTATTTCACACTTTATGTCCATGTGCACACGTTATTTAACTCCCATCTGTAAGTGAGACTGTAATATTTGACAGTTTCTGAGTTGACCTAACTTAATAGCCTCTAATTCCGTTCATGTTGCTGCAAAAGATATGATTTCATTTTTCATGGCTGAATAGTATTCCACTATATATCTCTCTATATAGCTGTACCTATATCATCTATCTATCCATCCATCTGTCTATGTACCTATCTAGCTCACATTTTCTTTATTGAATCATCCATTAATGGACACTTAGATTGATTCCACATATCTGCTATCGTGAATAGTGCTGCAATAAACTTATAAGTGCAGTTATCTTTTTGGTATAATGATTTCTTCTCCTTTGGGTAGATACCTAATAGTGGGATTGCTGGATTGAATAGTAGTTATATTTTTACTTCTTTGAAAAATATCCATACTATTTTCCATAGAGTTTGTACTAGTTTATATTCCCACCAACAATGTATAAGTGTTGCCTTTTCTCCACATCCTTGCCAACTTCTGTTATTTTTTGGCTTTTAAATAATAGTCATTCTGACATAAGAAGATATCTCATTGTGGTTTTAATTTGTATTTCTCTAATGAATAGTGTTGTAGAGCGTTTTTTATATACTTGCTGGCAATTTGTAGGTCTTCTTTTTTGGAAAAAATGCCTGTTCATGTCCTTTGCCTGTTTTTTAATGGGGTTATTTGTTTTCCTGTTGTTGAGTTGTTTGAGTTCCTTGTAGGTTTTGGTTATCAGTCCGCAGTATAGTTTGTGCATATTTTCTCCCATTCTGCAGGTTGGCTGTTCACTCTGTTCATTGTTTCCTTTGCTGTCCGAAGGTTTTATTTTAATTCAACCCCACTTGTCTATTTTTGTTTTTGTTGCTTTTGCTTTTGAGGTCTTAATAATGAATCCTTTGCCCAGGCCAATGTCCAGAAGAGTTTTCCCAAGTTTTCTTCTAGTAGTTCTATAGTTTGAAGTCATACATTTAAGTCTTTACTCCATCTTGAGTTGGTTTTTGTATATAGTGAGAGATAGGGGTCCAGTTTCATGTTTCTGCATATGGCAATCCAATTTTCCCAGCACCGTTTATTGAAAAGAATGTCCTTTTCCCAGTGTATGTTTTCATTACTTTATCAAGTATCAGTTGGATGTAGACATGTGTCTTTATTTCTGGGTTCTCGATTCTGTTCTATTGATATATGTGTCTATTTTTATATCAATATGCTGTTTGGGTTACTGTAGCTTTGTAGTATAATGTGAGGTCAGGCAATGTTATGTCTTCAGCTTTGTTCTTTCTGCTTAAGATTGCTTTGGCTATTCTGGCACTTTTGTTTGTTCCATATGAATTTTAAGAGTTTTTTTCTAATTCTGTGAAAAATGACATTAGTATTTTGATAGAAATTGCATTGAATCTGTAGATTGCTTTGGAATGTATGGTCATTTTAATGAATCTAGATGAATTTAAGGAAAGTTGCCAGTTTAACAATATTGAATCTTGAACATCTTCATTTGTTTTGGTCTTTAATTTCTCTTTGTAATATTTTATAGCTTTCAGTGAACAGGTCTTAAAACATCTTTTGTTAAACTTATTCCAAAGTATTTCTTGATGCTATTTTAAATGAATTTTTCTTAATATATAATTGGTCTTTGCTAGTAGATAGAATTACAATTGATTTAAAAATTTGGGGGCTGGACATGGTGGCTCACAACTGTAATCCCAGCACTTTGGGAGGCTGATATGGGCAGATCACTTGAGGTCAGGAGTTTGAGACCAGCCTAGCCAACATGGTGAAATCCCATCTCTACTAAAACTATAAAGATTAGCTGGGCATAGTGGTGGGCTCCTGTAATCCCACTTACTTGGGAGGCTGAGGCAGGAGAATCGCTTGAACTCAGGAGGCAGAGGTTGCAGTAAGCTGATATTGTGTTACTATACTCCAGCCTGGGCAACATGAGTGAGACTCCATCTTAAAAAAAAAAAATTGATTTTGGGTTCTACAACCTTGTCATTTATTTGTTTCAGTAATGTTTTATGGCTTTCTTGTTGTTTTCCTATATAAATTTTATGTTTTCTACAAATAGAGTTGTCTTCCTTTCCAGCCGGCATGCTTTTTATTTATTTTTCTCACCTTAATGTACTTGATAGTACTTCTAGTATCTAGCATGATAGTAAATAGAAATAATGATAGATGATTCTTGCTTTATTCATATCCTAGGTAGAAAGTATCGTTCCTCTTGCTGTTAAGAATAATGTACAAATTTTCCTTAAATGCACTTAATCAGATTGAGGAAGTTCACTTTTCCTAGTTTGCTGGGAGATTTTATTATGAAAGCATCTTAAATTTTGTCAAATGCTTTTTCTGTATCCATCAAAATGATTGGTTTTGTTTTCAGTTGATAGGATGACTTACACTGATTGATTTTTAAAATGTTCAACTAACATTGTATTCCTGGTGTAAATCCCACTGGTTATATTATATAATTCTATAAACATTTTAAATATATATATATTTTCTAGAGATGAGGTCTTTCTCTGTCACCCAGACTCGAGTTCAGTGGCATGGTCATAGCTCACTGAAGCCTCAAATTCCTGGGTTCAAGCAATTCTCCCATCTAAGCCTGCTGAGTAGCTGGGACTACAGGCATACATCATCATGCACAGCTAATTTTTCAAAAATCTTATTTGTAGAGATGGGGTCTCACTATGTTGGCCAGGCTGATCTTGAACTCCTGGCTTCAAGCAATCATTCTGCTTTGGCTTCCCAAAGTATTGGGATTCCAGGAGTGAGCCACCACACCTGGTGGCTTTTTTTTTCTTTCTTTTTTTCTTTTTTTTTGAAAGGCTCTACTCTGTCATCCAGATGGGAGTGCAGAGGTGTGATCAGAGCTCACTATAACCTTAAACTCCTGGACTTAATCTTCTTGCCTCACTGTCCTTATTATCTGGGACCACAGGTATGTGCCATTGAATCCAGCTAATTTTATTATTTTTTAAAGTTTTGTAGGGATGGGGTCTTGCTATGTTGCCCAGGCTGGTGTTGAAATCTTGGCCTCAAGTGATCCTCCTGCCTTGGCCTTATGAAGCACTATAGGCTTTTTATATGTTGTTGTATTCAATTTGCCAACTTTTTTGATTGGTATTTTTTGAATCTATATTCATGAGAGATATTAGTCTGAAGTTTTCTTGTTTTATGATATCGTTTGTCATGATGTGGTATTAGAGTAAATGTATTTTTATAGAATGAGTCAGAAAATCTTTCTTCCTCTCAATTTTTCTGCAGGAATTTTATAGAATTGGCATTATTTTTTCCTCTAAATGTATCATAAATTTTATTTTATAAGTAATGGTATCTTGACCTGGAATTTTCTTTGAGGAAATAATTTTAATTAGAATTAATTTGTTTAGTTTCATTAATTTGTATAGTGCTGTTAAATTTCCTGCTTCTCCTTGGGTAATTTGTGTCTTTCTGGAAATTTGTCCATTTCATTTAGATTGTCAAATTTATTGGCATAATTTTGTAAATAATATTTGTTTGTTGTCTTTTTAATTTCTAAAGTTTTTTTGGTAATATTCCTTTCCTTATAGGAAATGTGTGTTATTTCTTTTTACCTTGATCACTCTGGCTGAAGGTTTATTAATTTCATTGAATTTTTCAAACCAGCTTTTGGCTTCACTCTTTTTTTAATTGTTAATCTGTTTCTATTTTACTGATTTATCTGATCATCTTTATTATTGTTCTCCTTTTTTTCTGGTTTTGATATTAATTTGCTCTTCTTTTTCTAGCTTCTTAAGATGAAAGCTTACATAATTCAAGATATTTTCCTTTGCTAATATAGGTAGCAAAGGCTGTAAATTTTTCTCAAAGTGCCGCTTTAGCTGCATCTCACACCTTTGGTATGTTATATTTTTATTAGTGTGTTAAATTATTATCTAATTACTCTTATGGTTTTTTTTATCAATGTTTATTTAGTAGTTTGTAATTTAATTTTCAAACATTTGGAGAGTTTTCTGGATGTTATTAATTTCTAATTCAATTATGGTCAGAAACTATACTCTTTATGATTTCAATACTTTCAAATGTTTTTATGCTTGTTTTATAGTTCGAAATATTTTATCTCTTAGTAATTGTTTCTTTTATACTTCAAAAATATACGTATTCTGCTCTTTTCGGGTTGTGTGTTTTATAAATGCCAATTGGGTCAAGTTGGTTGATAGTCTTTTATTTATGTCTTCTTCATTTTTACTGATTTTGTCTTATGTTAGTTATCGAGAAAGAGGTGTTAAAAACTCCAACTATAATTGTGAATTCATCTGTTTCTCTTTGTGGTTCTATCATTTTTGTATCATGTATTTTAAGCTCTGTAATTAGGTGTATAATTTAGGATTTTTATGTTTTTTAAAAATAATTTGACCCACTTATTATTATGAAGTGACCACCTTTAACCCTGGTAATGTTCTGTGTTCTGAAATCAACTTTACTGTATATTAATATATCTTTCCACCTGTATCTTGATTAATGTTAGCATGGTGTATAATTTTCCATGTTTTAACTTTTAACCTATTTGTATATATTTAAAGGAGGTTTGTGTTCAAAGCACATACTTAGGTCTTGCATTTTTGTCTTCTCTGACAATCACTGCGTTTTAAATGGGGTGTTTACCCTGTTTGCGTTTAGTGTGGTATTGGTATGGTTGGGTATAAACCTACCATCTTGCTCTTTGTTTTCTATTTATCTTGCTAGTTCTTAGTTCCCCCCAACAATGTTCTGCTTGATTTTTTGTTAAACTTTTTAATGATTTCATTTTGTCTCCTTTGTTGGCTAATTTAGCTATAATAATCTTGGTGATTGCCTTATGATTTATATTAATAGTGTACAGCTGTACCTTATCAAAGTTTACCTTCAATTAATGTTATACTACTTTATGAATGGTACAATAGTAAAGTTTCTGTTTCTCCTACTATTGGCTTTTGTGATATTGTTAACATCATTTTACTTCTACATATGCTATAAACCACAAATGTACTATTATTATTTTTGCTTTAAACAGTAAATTATCTTTTAAAGATAACTTATATTTTATATTTACCCATATATTTATCATTTGAAATGTTCTTTATTCCTTTTTGTATATCCAGATACTATTTGATATCATTTCCCTTTTGCCTGAAGACCCTCTTTAACATTCCTTTTAGTGCAGGTCTTTTCAGGATGAGTTATTTCAGGTTTGTGTGTCTGAAAAGTGTCTTTATTTCACTTTCATTTTTGAACACAATTTAATTTTGGTCATTATTTTAAAAAATATTTTATCTCTTCTCTCCCTCCTCTTTCTCTTTTTTATTACTCAAATTACAACTTATTAGGCCATTTGACAGTGATCCACAGTTCATTGGTGTGCTGTTCTTTCTCTATGCCTCAGTTATTTTTTTCTCTGTGTTATATTTTGGATAGTTTTTCTTGACTTATTTTCAAGTTCACTAATCTTCAATGTTTTTTTTTAATCTCTAGATATTCTATTTGAGATAGTTAGGTAGGTAGATGGATGGATAGATAGATCTACCTTCCGTGTATCTACTTAACATGCTCAATCTCCTCTCTACCTTCTTCAACATATGCAATGTAGTATAATAAATGTTTTACTATCTCTGTCTATTATTTCTATCCTGTTTTATTTCTGGGTCTCTTTCTATTGATATTTCTCCTTGTTACAAGTTATATTTTTTAGTTCTCTGCATTGAATGGCATACCTCTTGAATTTTACCTTTTTGAGTGCTAAAGTTTTTTGTATTTGTATAATTATCCTTGGTCTTTGTTTAGTATGCAGTTAAGTTATGTGGAATAGTTTGATCCTTTTGTAACCTGGTTTTAAGTATTGGTAAGCAGAACCAGAGCAGTCTTTATCTTAGGGAGGAATTTTTCCTCATACTGAGGTAATATTCTCTGAGTACTTTGCATGTGAATTCTGAGGGCTTGCACTTTTGCTGGTAGGAACATGAAAAATTCTTGCCTCAATATAAACTTTGCTTTCGGTTTGTTTTCTTGATTTCTTTTTCAAGAAGTATACTTTTTCTTCTTGGTTTGTTCTTTCCTCAGTCTCAGGTAGTTTCCTCAAACTTATTCCTTCATTAGTACTTAGCTAAAGATTTGAGGAGGACCCTTCTGCAAATCTCTAGAGCTCTTTTTGTGTCACATTTTCTTCTTTGCTACTCAACCCTATGAACTCTAGTTGTCCCTGGCCTCCCTAGACTGTTAGTTCTGTCTCCTTACTCAGTAGGCCTGCTAGATTTTATCTGGGTTCCCCCTCCTTGTGCTGGAGTCTTGAAATTCTCTCTAGGCAGTAAACTGGGGCTATCATAAGCCTCGCCTTATATATTTTCTTTCTTTCGGGGATCATTGTCATTTCCTACCTGATGTGTAGTGTCTTAAAATTTGTTACATAAATTTGGTAAGATTTTTAATTGTTTTAGGTAGTGAGTAGATCTGGCCCACATTCCTCATTATGACCATAAGTGGAGACTCTCATCTAATTTATATCTTTATGCAAGCAAACAAATGATAAGTAAATATACATATGTATCAGATCATCTGGTATAGAATATGTAAGTAAATTTTGTTATATGGTGTTTTCTCATTCCTTTTTTTAACCTCCATTCCTCCTCCTTCCTTTTTTTCTCTCTATCTCTTCCCTATATGTTATGTGTAGTGTAGATGACTTGTTACTATTTATTTTCTAGTTTTCTTGTTTTTTTTTTACCTTATTTGTAATGTTTTTCTATGTAGATATTTTATACTTTTATTTAGTCAACTATGTCAATCAATTTCTTTATGATCTCTGGGTTTTAAATTATGCTTAGAAGATTTTTTATATGTCAAGATTATCAACATATTTACCTGTGTCTTTTTTAACTCATCTTATGACTTAATTATGTCAAATTATTGACTCATTTTGAATTTATTTTAGTGAAAAAAGTGTTTAATCAATTAAAATATCTTAAATGAAATGAGGTGTATCTGGATTCCCAATTCTTTTTTAACTTCATGGAAAAAGCTGCTGTCTTTCAAATTCCTTACTGTCATTCTATTTTTCAAATTGTTGGAGTATTAAACATCTGAGCTATACAATTTAACTTACATCTACTAAGAGTAAGATTTTTCAACTATTTATAAAAATAAGGGAAACTAAAAAGCAAAACATCTGATGCTAAATAAGTTATTTTCTTTACTCATTAATATTGGTGCTAATTAAATGTTAGAATCCTTGACTTTTATTATATTAGACTCGGGAGACCTGGTGTTGATTGCTATTGCCAACATGAAAGTGGCGCAGCTGTCCTACAGCTCCAATTTTTGATCAATGAGGTAAGGATTATTTTTGGACTACTTAAATCACACACTCCCCCACTACACAGTGAATCAGTTAATGTAATTTTTAAATACTGTGATTTTAAATGCTTAAATATATATGCACTCAATATTACTTCTGATTACATTTTTCACAAAAGACTGTACTCCTGTATTGGTTTATTTATTAAATTCTAAAGAAAAAAGATTGTATATATCATATTCTGTTATTGTTACTATATAGCATAATTTAGTTTAATTATTTAAATTTTTTTAAAAATCCTAATGTCCTTTGATTGCTTCACTGGCCACTAATTTTTTTTTCTATCCACTCACTTCCCACCAACTTAAATTTTTTAACCAAGGCCTAACTTCATGTTTTATCTTTATCTTCCCTGAAATGATCTTTTTGCTTATATACATATTGGCCCTTTTATCTGTATATATCTCCAAATGCATCTGTTGGAATAGATACACATTTGTATTTATTTTGTGTCCATAGCTATTATGGGAATTAGCTCTCTACTTTATCTACATTTTTATAAAATTATGGTGATAAGGAACTCTCTGAAAACAAAATATGTATTTATGAAGCTCAGAGAGGTTGCAGATATTACATTAGTAGAAGGCTACTTGAGGCTTTCTTGAATCAGATTTTTATAGTGGAAATTAGAGTCTTCTAGAGCTTATTTTATATTAAGTGAGCCAGTCAATGCAAAAGTGCTTTAAAAGTTTGTGCCATGCCAAATGCAGGCACTTAGAAAATTGAATTCAGTGCCTCGGAAAAAAAAGTTTGGTTATTCTTTCACGGCATGACAATGATCTTTCATTCAGTGTCTGCATATATTTGCATATATCTATATCTGTATATCTTCCTAAGAACTTACATTGTAAATGTGGGTAAAATGTCTCATAGAACTTCATATCAGAGATAACCCGAGGCAAGAAAGATATTGGCAAATGCTCACTTTTCACTTCTCTTGGCTCAAAATCTTTCTCAGAAGACTGTGAGATCCTCTTTATTGACAAACCTAGCATATTTCAAATGTAGGCACACTTGCTGTGGGGTACTGAAATGAGAAAGGAAGGTAAAGAAAACATTTGAAAAATATTTCGTTGTAATAACTGCTCATTATTATCTAGAATGTCAGGCGTCTTGAGGTCTCAGTGCTACTCTGTAGTTCCTTGTTGAGGGATCTCAGCTGTTTGCCTTCTGCATGGATATACACTTACAGGCATAATTTGTTTCCATGTGATTTGTATTGGATCTGATCCCTTGAGATTTGTCTTCCAGGTCCTAAGTTTGCCCCTGTGGTACATAACTAAGAATAAATAAAGACAAGCCTTCAACCTCCTTGCCTTGTTCACATCATTTATCCTGAACTACTCGCCCTGTGTACCTCACACAAAGTTTCTGTATCTTTTCCCAACTTCCCAGTTTCTGACCTGACTGGTTTTTCTATTCTTAGTTTTAAATATTTTTACAGATCTTTATAGTGCTTTTGGTAGGTTCACTTTGTTTTTATAAATGAACCTGGACACTCTGCTGATGTGCTTACTTTCACGTATCTGTCTCTGTTGGTGCTGTTAGGCTTAGTGGTATCGCTCACTTCCCTCCAATGATAAGTCACATCTCAGTTTTATCACAGAATTAAGAATGCTGGCTGGGCGCAGTGGCTGACGCTTGTAATCCTAGAACTTTGGGAAACTGAGGCAGGTGGATTACGAGGTTAAGAGATCAAGACCATCTGGGCCAAAATGGTGAAACCCTGTCTCTACTAAAAATACAAAAATTAGCTGGGCATGATGGCACACGCCTGTTGTCCCAGGTACCCGGGATGCTGAGGCAGGAGAATTGCTTGAACCTGGGAGGCAGAGGCTGCAGTGAGCTAAGACTGCACCACTGCACTCCAGCCTGGCAACAGAGCAAGACTCCATCTCAAAAAAAAAAAAAAAAAAAAAAATTACTGCGTTCCTCACTAGAATTATTTAGGTATTACACTAAGATATTATTGAATATATGCTACTTTAATTCCATTTTGCCTTTGGCATGTTATATCTTCTGTATAGCATGTAACTATCTCTTGTAGAGCATGTTTTATTGTTGTTACATATCATGTTCTATCCTCACCCTATCTCAGGTGAACTTCCACCTCTCTGGGAAATGAGACCAGTATACTGTATCTCAAAAAAATCAATTGTAGCTCATCAAATGCTTTCAAGGAATCCTAATAGATTTCTAGTTGGTTTATAGGAAGCATATGTACAGTATACAAATAAAACAGGCAAACAAACACAAAAATTCTCAAAGCATATATAGAATACCTCCTATTTCATGGCAGGAAATTATCTGAGTTCATGTTAAGATATATATATCAATATATACATCTTTGAACATGTATATAGGTAATTAGATACAAATATGCAAATCATATAAATTTCTAAATATTTTCGTGAATATGATCTTTGATTATGTTTCTATTTTTATAAAGTCATTCCTCTCTGAGACTAAAATCACTCATACCCAATATGAAGAGACCCATCATAGGATACATGAACATTTTTTTTGGCTTAGAAATTGTTACAGAAGGGCATTTAGATTCCTATCTTCTCTCTTCTAATTCAGAAAGAAGAAATAAATGCTAGCGATTTCAATATAGTTCTTCCTAGCATCTAATTGGGATATCTGTGATTGATACTGTAAACTATGAGAGATTACTTCTAACAAAGTACTTTGGAAAATATAAAAAGCCTTTCAGGTATCTCAGGACAACCAAGGTTCTGAAAGATCACTCTTAGAGAACACATTTAATGCTCTGGATTTAGGATCCATTAATGGATAAGCATCGACATTTTCAGCTGGTCAACTGTCATTATGGTAAAAGTTCTAACATTTTTAAATGATCTGATTTAACCCAGTAAATAAGTAGTTTAAGCATATAAGCAAAGTCATACAAACAGTTATTATCTGTCCATATGCTTTCTGCCACATTAAGAGGTAGAAAATATCCTATTGTATGTGAAATAGGATTCATTTGTATTTGGCGGTGCTGTATAAAAAGAATCTTAGTATAATTTTATAGTTATACTAAATTCTAGTTGGAGAAATGTTTTCTTTTATTATGGATATTTTCCTTTACTGTTGATGAAGCTTCTTAGACTATAAGAAGCAAATTAAATTATACCAAATATACTTTTCAGGAAGAATATACACTTTCCAAATATACAGAAAATTCTTGCACAGGAGAATTTTTATATGACCTGTATTCAATTTTGTAAGACTGCATTGAATATTTGCTTCTCTGTAAGGCTATATAGTATATGTGTAAATAGTAGAAACAAAAACATCCCTAAACTATTTTTTCCCAAAGAAAAACCTTTAATGATCATAATGATGCTATAATAATTAATCCTCTCTATTGGTAAATAAATATTCCTTAAGCTAGTCTTTCTGACCGTCGAAATGCAGTGGGTCAGTTGCCTCTTCTACTTTCAGCATTCTTACCCTTCCTGATTGAAGTTTATGCACCTATCCTTCCTGATATTTCTGGGTTATATAGACGCAAGTAACTCTTCAGATAGTAAAAAAATTGAGTAAATTAGCTTGTTTGTGCTTCACAAAAACCCTTAATTAAGTAAATCACACACTTACTTTATCTTTTTTTTGTTCTAGGGTGCCTTGGTCAGTGCAAGTTCAGATGATACACTTCATTTGTGGAACCTTAGACAAAAAAGGCCAGCCATTCTCCATTCTCTTAAATTTAACCGAGAACGGTAAGAACCTATGGATTAAACAATTTCTTAATGTACAACAAAATTATTTCCTGAGGAAGTCTTTGTTAACTTGACAGGTTTTTTCCCTCATAATCTCAACAGCTAGAAGTAATTTAATGTTTATGCTTACTTTCATAGTGGTTTCTTTTTTGTAGAAAATGCATAATTGATATAGATCCAGTCACCTACTAATGCAATGTTTATTAGCTTAAGGAACTTTTGGGCTGAAATTATGGGATTTTCTATGTATAGAATCATATTATCTTCAAAGAGAGATAGTTTGACTTCCTTTCTTCCTATTAATATTTACAAGCTTTTTATTTCTTTCTCTTGCATGATTGCTCTGCCTAGGACTTCCAGTACTATGTTAACTAGGAATGGTGAGAGATGGTATCCTTGTCTTGTTTTGGTTTTCAAGGGGAATGCTTCCAGCTTTTGCCCATTCAGTATGATGTTGGCTATGGGTTTGTCATAGATGGCTCTTGTTATTTTGAAATATGTTCCTTCAATGTCTAGTTCATTGAGGGTTTTTGACATGAAGGACATCGAATTGTACCAGAAGCCTTTTCTGCATCTATTGAGATAGTCATGTGGTTTTTGTTTTCAATTCTGTTTATATAGTAAATCACATTTATTTATTTGTGATTATTAAACCAACCTTGCATCCCAGGATAAAGCCTGCTTGAGTGTGATTGATTAACTTTTTCATGTGCTGCAGGATTCAGTTTGCTAGTATTTTGTTGAGAATTTTTACATCTGTGTTCATCAAGGATATTGGCCTGAAGATTTTTTTGTTGTATTTCTGCAGGTTTTGGTATCAGGATGAAGCTGGCCTCATAGGATGAGTCAGAGAGGAGTTCCTCCTCCTCAATTTTTTAGAGTAGTTTCAGTTAGAATGGTACAAGCTATTCTTTATGCATCTGGTGGAATTTGGCTGTGAATCATTCTTGTCCTGGGTCCTTTATGGTTGGTAGGCTTTTTATTACTGATTTAATTTTGGAACTCTTTATTGATCTGTCCAGGGATTCAATTTCTCCCTAGCTCAATCTTGGGAGTTTGTATGTTTCCAGGAATATATTCATTTCTTTTAGGTTTTCTAGTCTGTGTGCATAGAGGTGTTCATAGCAGTCTCTGAGGGTTTTTTATATTTCTGTGGGGCTGGTGGTAATGTCTTTTTTGGCGCTTATGATTGTTTATATGGATCTTCTCTCTTCTTCTCTTTATTAGCTTAGCTAGTGGTCTATCATATTTCTTATGTCAAAAAATCAACTCTTGTACTCATTGATCTTTTGTATGTTTTTTTGCATCTTAGTTTCCTTCATTTCAGCTCTGATTTTAGTTATTTCTTGTCTTTTGCTAGCTTTGGGTTTGTTTTGTATTGTTTCTCTAGTTTCTCTAGGTGTAATGTTTGGTTGCTAATTTGAGATTTTATGAATTTTTGATGTGGACCTTTAGCACTATAAACTTTCCTCTTAGCACTACTTTAGCTGTGTCCTAGAGATTCTGGTATGTTTTCTTGGTTCTCAGTAGTTTCAGAGAATTTCCTGATGTCTGCCATAATTTCATTGTTTACCCAAAGGTTAGGACCAGGTTGTTTAATTTCCATCCAATTGTATGGTTTTGAGTGATTTTCTTAGTATTTATTTTTATTTTTATTGCATTATGGCCTGAGAGTATGGTTGGTCTGGTTTCATTTTTTTTAGATTCTCTGAGGATTGTTTTATGTCCAATTGTGTGGTTGATTTTAGAGCGTGTGCTATGTGCAGATGAGAAGACAGTATATTCTGTTCCTTTTGGGTAGAGCATTTTGTAGACGTCTAATAGTTCCATTTGGTCAAGTGTTAAGTTTAGATCCTGGAAATCTTTGTTAATTTTCTGACTGGATGGTCTATCTAAAAACCGTCAGTAGGGTGTTGAAGTCTCCCACTATTATTGTTGGGAATCTAAGTCTCTTCGTAGGTCTCTGAGAACTTGCTTTATGAATCTGAGTGCTCCTGTGTTGGGTGCATATATATTTAGGAAAGTTAGGTATTCTTGTTGAATTGAACCCTTTACCATTATGTAATGTCCTTCCATGTCTTTTTTGATCTTTGTTGGTTTAAAGTATGCTTTGTCTGAAATTAGAATAGCAACCCCTGCTTTTTTCTGTTTTCCATTTGCTTGTTAGATTTTCCTTTATCCCTTTACATTGAGCCTATGGGTGTCATTACATGTAAGATGGGCCTCTTGAAGACAGCATACCATTCAGTCCTGCTTCTTTATACAGCTTGCCACTCCGTGACTTTTAATCGGAGAATTTAGCCCATTTACATTCAAGTTTAATATTGGTATGTGTGGATTTGATCCTTTCATCATGTTTCTAGCTGGCTATTGTGCAGACTTGTTCATGTGGTTGCTTTATAGGATCAATAGTTTTTATACCTAAGTGTGTTTTTGTAGTAGCTTGTAACAGTCTTCGCTTTCCATATTTAGTACTCCTTTCAGGACTTCTTGTAAGGCAGGTCTGGTGGTCATGAATTCCCTTAGCATTTGCTTATCTGGAAAGGATCTAATTTCTATGAGGCTTATGAAGCTCAGTTTGGCTGGATATGAAATTCTTGCTTGGAAATTGTTTTCTTTAAAAAGGCTGAATATAGACCCCTAATTTCTTCTGGCTTGTAAGGTTTCTATTGAAAGGTCCTCTGTTAGCCTAATGGGGTTTCCTTTGTAGGTGACTTGCTTCTTCTCTCCAGCTGCCTTTCACTTTTTCTCTTTTATTTTAGCCTTGGAGAATCTGAAGATTATGTGTCTTGGCCATGGTCTTTTGTGTAGTACCTCACATTGGTACTGAATTTGTATTTTGGCCTCTCTAGTGAGGCTGGGGATGTTTTCATGGATGATATTCTGAAATATATTTTCCAAGTTGCTTGCTCTCTCCTTATCTCTTTCAGGGACACCAATGAATTGTAGATTTGGTCTCTTTACATAATCCCTTATTTTTTTAGTGTTTTGTTCATTTTTTTTCTCTGACCAAGTTAGTTCAGAGAACCAGTTATTGAGCTCTCAGATTCTTTCCTGAACTTGGTCTATTATTTTGTTGATACTTACAATTACCTTATGAAATTCTTGTAGTGTGTTTTCCACTCTATCAGATCAGTTTGAGTCTTTTTTTTTTTTTTTTTGAGACGGAGTCTCTCTCTGTTGCCCAGGTTGAAGTGCAGTGGCACAATCTTGGTTCACTGCAACCTCCGCCTCTCTGGTTCTAGCGATTCTCCTGCCTCAGCTTCCTGAGTAGCTGGGACTACAGGTGCACAGCACCATGCCTGGCTAATTTTTGTATTTTTAGTAGATGGGCTTTCACCATCTTGGCCAGGATGGTCAATCTCATGACCTCATGATCCATCTGCCTTGGCCTCCCAAAGTGCTGGGATTACAGGCATGAGTCACCACACCCGGCTGAGTATTTCTTATAATGGTCATTTCATCTATCAGTTCTTGTATCATTTTATTATAATCCTTAGATTCCTTGTATTGGGTTTCCACTTTCTCCTGAATCTTCATGATCTTCATTTCTATCTAGATTCTGAATTCTATTTCTGCTATTTCAGTCTGGTTAAGAATTCTTGCTGGGGAACTAGTGTGATTTTTTGTGCGAAAGGAGGCACTCTGGATTTTTGAGTTGCCAGAGTTGTTGTGCTGGGTCTGTGTGGGCTGATTTTCCATCAACTGTGGTGTAATTTGAGTATAGTCAGTTGACTTCCTTTCTGGATGTTTTCAGAGGACTGAGACTTTATGCAGGACATTTATTTGTAGCTGAGTTCTTGTCCTTGGTTTCACAGGGAGGTAGATATATTAGCAAAATGATTTTGATGTTGAAAAATATTTTTGGGTTGTGATCCAGTAGATGCCACTTAAGCATAATGAGCATTAGGCAAGCTTTGCTCAGCAATGTGGCACCTCTATTTCTTCTCAACTGTAGTCTCTTAGTGTTCTGAAAGTGGGCTCCTCTCCCACTTGAGTGCTGGCTACATGTCATTTCTTGGTACTCCCAGGCTGCACACCACAGCCCTGGGGCAAGCTCAGGTTTTATGTTCCTTACCTTGCTTGGAGACAACAGGGGAAGGAAACTTGCCAAGGTCAGTGACTGTGGCTGAGGACCTTTCACTTGTCTCTTGGGGCTCTACCCTAGAGAAATGCAGAGCTGCTGACAGTGCAGTCAGCCTGGTGTGAGGTGGCTGTATTATGGGCCCAAGCTTGGGGGGCACTGCCTGGTGATGAGCAGGGGGGATGGAGGGCTCATGGGGGAGACAGACTAGCCTCTTCTCCTTAGGGCAGCTGCAGTTTGTTCAAGGTGTAGTTAAAGCATTCAGATCTTTGCTGCTTTCTCAGTCTGAGGTTGATATGGTGGGCGGTGGGGGACAGAGAAATGTTGGGTAGAGAAGGGTGGTGTCCCTGGCAAGGGCTTCACCCTCAGGCCTTTGCCTGTGAACCTATGTGAGAACAGGCACTACTGTTTTGCTCCCAAATGTTGTATTTTCCAAGACCACTCTGGCCTGCCATGCCCCCATCCTGTGCCCATATAAACCTGAGAGACCTTAGCGGGCATGACACACACAAGTGGCTGAACATCAAAAGGAGCAGAAGAGCACACTGACAGACACCAGCAGACACAGGCAGGCCATCAAGGTGGGACGACGCAGAATTCATTTGGGGCTGGACTCCAGGGAAAGGCCACCTTCCCACTCCACCTCACCTTTTGTTCCCCATCCACCTCACTGAGGGCTACCTCCACCACTCAATAAAACTTTGCACCCATCCTCCAAGCCCACTTGTCATCTGATTTTTCTGGTATACTAGGGCAAGAATCTGGGATACAGAAAGCCCTCTGTCCTTGCCATAAGGCAGAGGGTCTAATTGAGCTGATTAACATAAGCCACCTGCAGACAGCAAAACTGGAAGAGCCCACTGTAACAGCCCACTGTAACACACACCCACTGGAGCTTTGGGAGCTGTAAGCACTCAACCCTAGACACTGCCATGGGGTCAAAGCCCCAAAGCACTCCCCATGATCTGCCCATCTGCATACTACCCCATAGGGGTTTGAGCAGCAGGGCACAGAAGAAGCAAGCCACACCGCTGTCGCATGTACTGTGATGGGGATAAAGGAACATTCCTCCTGTTTCAAGGGCAGAAAGGGTAGTATCACTGCAGTGGCAGTGGTAGAGGGGCTTTCAGTTGCCTCTGGGAGCTCTATCTGAGGGAACACAGAACATTGTTACTGAGGATGTTCACCCGAGGGGGTGGTGCCTGCACTGCTGGCCTGAGCTGGGGGCCCTGCTTGGTGAAGAGGAGGGGCTGGAAGGTTCACAAAGAGGAGACTGGGCTTGTCTCTTTATAGTGACTGTGTTATGCTAGCAGTGTGAATAAAGTCCTCAGGCTCTTTGTTTCATCTGTAGTCCAAGGGCAGCAAGGCAGAACTGCTGCCAAGGCAGTAGCAGAGAGGCTTTTGCTTCCTTCTGGGAGCCCCGCCCCAGGGAAACACAAAGCCACCAGCAGTGGGAATGTTCAGCTGAGGATGAGGCAGCTGTTCTGCTGTCCCAACCCAGGGACCCTGCGTGGTGAAGAGTTGGGAGTGAGAACTCACAGGGAAGACAGACTGGGCTACTCTCTGTACTGTGGCTTCAATGTGGTGTAGGTTCCAGTGTAACAACCAGGCCCTTTGTTCCTTCCCCAGCCTGAGGGCAGTAAGTGCAGTACCACTGCAGCTGCTATGGTAGAAGGGCTGTGGGTTGTCTCTGGGATTTCCTCCTCAGTGAAATGGAGAGCTGCCACCTACTGAAGTGCTCAGGCAGGGCAGGGTGATTGTGCTGGGAGCCCAGGTCAAGAGACACTACCCAGTGAAGAGTAGTGGAGGCATGTGGACAAGTCTGGCTGCTTTTCCATAAAGTGGCTGTGTTGTGCTAGAGGTTTCTATCGGTCCCCAACCACTATAATTCCTCTCAGTCTCGGGTAACAGGAGCAAGGGCTGCAGGGCAGCAAAAATTGTGGATTACTTGCTTCTTCTGTGAGCTCTGTCCCAGAAAAGCACAGAGCTGCTACTAGCCTGAGAGCTTAGGTGGGGGGTGGCTGGAGACCCCAGTAGGGAGCCACTGCCCAGAGAAGCATAACAGGGTTGGGGACTCATGTAGAAAACAGTTTGCTGCTTTTCTGTAAGGTGGCTGCACTGTGCGAGGGGTTGATGGTAGTCCCTAATCACTGTGTACCCTCCTGATCTTGAGAGCATCAGGAGGGAAGGTTGTAGAGCAACAAACAAGGTGGCCTGCCTCTCCCTCTGAGAGCTCTGTCCCAGGGAAGTGGAGAGCTGGTAGTGGCCCAAGAGCCCAGTGTGGGGTGACTGAGGTTCTAGGTCAGGAGGCCTTGCTCAGTGAGAAGTAGCAGGGATAGGGGTACATGTGGAAAACAGTCTGGCTACTTTTCCTTAAGGTGGCTGCCTTGTACTGGGTGTCTACATTGCCCCTAATCACTGCATACCCTCCCCAGCCTGAGGTCACACAGGAGGGAGGGTTGTGGATGTGGTCTGCCTCTCCCTCTGGGAGCTTGTCCCAGAAAAGCACAGAGCTGCTCCTGATCTGAGAATTCTGGTAGGACTATGGTGGTCTCACTAGTGTCCCAGGCCGGTGGGCCTTGTTACTCTTCAGCCACATGAATTCAGCCCCTTTCCTGGGGATGTGTGAGGGAGCCTGGCCTCCTCCATTGCTAGAGCTGCAGCTGCTGGTGTTGAGGTGCCTGGGGATCCAATACTCCTCGGAGTCTGGAGGCCCTGGTTGCGGGGATCATGAGAAATGGGAGCCCGAGTCCAAGGATGCAAAGGTCCATGGCAAAAGTGTGAAACCCTGGGGACTGTCACTCACTCACTGTTCCCTGTGGTGCAGGGACTTCCCTGGCTCCATGCCACTTTTGGATGGGCAATTGTCCTGTCTTGCTCTTCTCTGTTCACTGTGGGTGATGCTGTTTCCCTGATAAATCCCCATGTTTCCACCTGGATGTTCTGGTTGAAGAGCTAGCGTCCATTCACCACTGTTTTTTCTCTCCATGAGAGTGGTGCTCATTAACCACTTCTAGTCAGCTATCTTGCCCCAAATCTCTGTACTTAGTCTTTTTTTTTTTTTTAATGAGGAAGGGAATTTATATTTTAGATATTTCTGAAACTAGATAGGACTTATTTCTTTAGTCCTAATTTTGGTTATTTTAGTTTAAAATAAGTAATGTAGCAGAAATTTCAAGAATACCGAAAAAATTTAAGATCAGTAAAGAGTTGTTATACTATTTATTTTTCTTTACCAGTAAAATATTACCCATTTAGATTACCATATTGATTTTATCTTTCTCTCTGCTGGTAAGATTTTTCTTCTAATATGTTGAGTAGATTTGACTGTATAGTTTTATGTGGTTGGACAGAGTGTTTTTATTTCTCCCTCACAATTGGAATATTGAAGGAAATGTTCTGGCCCCTTTTATGGCCTTTTTGGGAGGAAGAATTGATTAGTGGTGGTGATTTCCAATTGTAATTTTATTATCTCAACTGAATTAGATTAATTGGTAGAAATATGAAAGAGCAAGCTGACAGATTTGAGATAAGTTTCAATCACAGGAACTTTGAAAATGTTTTAATGCTTACATTAAAGATAAATGTGATATTTATCTCTTAAGAAAGATACATACATATTGTCATGTAAGTTGAGAATATTCATTACGATCATAACTTATTGTAGGAGATGAAATTATCAAAGTATGGTGAATGGGAGGTTCAGGTCATTTAGGATAATTTAATCAAGCATCTTTTGGGACAGTCTCCAAAACATCTGATATTAGCCATATAATTATGTAAATTTTCTAAGTATGCTTATGTTTATGCTAAATGTGTTTTGGTTTATAGAATTTATACTATAAATTTGAGCTTATTTTATTAAGGCAGCTACAGTCTTTAGTCTTACAATGTTTGAAGGCAGCAACCAGTCTTAGATTGTTAAGTAATAGGCTTTTATTATTATTATTACTATTATTGGAGTATTGTTATTGGAGACAGGGTCCCACTCTGCCTCCCAGGCTGGAGTGCAATGGTGTGATCATAGCTCACTGCAGCCTCAAACTCCTGGGCTCAAGCAGTCCTCCTTCCTCAGCCTCCTTAAGTGCTGGGACTATGGGCATGTGCTACCATGCCCAGCTATTTGTTTTTTAAAGTAGAGATGGTTTCTTACTATGCTTTTTTTGAGACAGGGTCTCACTTGTCACCTAAGCTGGAGTACAGTAGCATGAGCATGGCTCACTACAACCTTGAATTCCTAGGCTTGAGCAGTCCTCCCACCTTAGCCTCCTGAGGTGTGCACTATGATGCCTGGCTAATGTTAATTTTTTTTTTTTTGGCAGAGGCAGAGTCTCTCCATGTTGCCCAGGCTGGTTTCAAATTCCCAGGCTCAATCTCTCCTCCCACCTTAGCCTCCTGATTAGCTGGACCATAGGTGTGCACTACGATGCCTGGCTAATTTTTAATTTTTGTTGTTGTTTTTTTTTTTTTTTTTTTTGTAGAGACAGAGTCTCTCCATGTTGCACAGACTGGTTTCAAATTCCTGGGCTCAAGCAATCCTCCCACCTTAGCCTCCCAAAGTGCTGGGATTAGAGGCATGAGCCACTGTGCTTGGCCTGGGGTTCTCACTGTGTTGCCTAGGCTAGACTTGAACTACTGGGCTCAAGCTATCCTCCTGTCTTGGCCTCACAAAGTATTAGGATTACAAGTATGAACCATTGCATCTGGTAAGGCTTATATATTCTGTTTCTGGTGGATGATCCTTGGACTTCTTACAAATACAATTTTAAACCTAAATAAGGAAGAAAAAAAAGTCTTGATTTTTGTAATGCATGATCTTAGTAGTGAATAAAATAAAACACTCATATTTTAGGCGTAGCAGTCCTTGCTATCACAATCATAAATGTATGTAATACTGGAGAAAGCATAGCATTGTTTTATATGGCTTTTGAGTGAAATTCAAATGTAGGCTATGACATATAGACCCTTAAATTATCTGTACTTATGTATATTTAATTTTTCTTACTCTAGTGTTCTGCTACTTATTATCAGAGAATTTCTGAAAAATATTAGTTAAACTGGCAGGAAGCAATATTTTGTTGAAAACTCTATAATTTATGAGATCTCTGGCAAACTTGATCCATCTGAATTGACTTTTGCAGACCCAATTTATAACCCACATTTAAAATATTATTTTATAAAGGCAATTTGAATTGGCTTTGATTCTTTTCAAAGTGTTGCATAACTAATACATTTACTGGGTTTGACATTCAAAAGGTACAACAGTATATACAATAAAGGATCTTTCTTCTATTCCTGTCCTCTGGACACTTACTTAGTTCCCCTCAGCAGAGCTAAACAGTGTAATTAATTTATTGTTTCTTTATAGACATTCATTATGTACATATATAAGCAAATACAATATGTAACATAATTTTATTTCTTATACATACATAAGCAAAATAGAAAATCATATATTTTCATATATAGAGGGAATATCGTATTTTTTTGGTTAAACAAATTAGCAAGACCTTTAAACAAATTAGCGAGGTCTTTATAACATAAAGAGGGAAAAAAGCAAGACACAAAATATACATATATATTTATATATATTTTATATACACACAATATATTGTTAAACAAATTAGCAAGATCATTAGAGTATATTATAAAGAAGGAAGAAAGCAAGACACAAAACTGTATAACATGCTACATAAAATGAAAATAAATAAACTACAGCTAAATGCAAATGGATGAAACTCATAAATACGTTGCTGAGCAAAAGAAGCTGAAAGCAAACAACTGCATATATATTATTCCATTTTTATATGCGTCAAAAAACAGGCAAATTATACTATGTTAATGTAGCATGTTATACAGTTTTGTGTCTTGCTTTTTTCCCTCTTTATAATATATTCTAAAGGATCACTCTTTATATAGACTCTCCCCTATTTTTTCGTTTGTGTGTAAATTTTACTGAATCATCAGGAAACTGTTTAAATCTTAAGTGTATACCTTGAAATAACTTTGCCGTTGTATAACAAACACCTAAGTCAAGATACAGAAACTTACTAGAATCACAGAAACTCCCCTATGTTACCTTCCAGTCACTTACCCCCAAGTATCCTAATTTCCAACTCTATAGATTAATTTTGCCTGTTTTTGACATGTATAAAAATGGAATACTGTATATGTAGTTGCTTGCTTTTGGATTCCTTTGCTCAGCACTGTATTTATGAGTTTTATCCATGTTGCATTTAGCTGTAGTTTACTTATTTTCATTGTTATGTAGTATTCTGTTTCATGAATATTCCACAATTTGATTAACCATTCCATTTTAGTTCTTTTTCTTAAACTTAACTTTTGCATTTCTATTTTTTGTAACATTTATTTCTTTAGAAAATATATCAATAATTTGGTATAATTATAAAGAATATTATTTTTTGATTCTCTTTACATCTCTTTTTGTCTGTCTCTCATTCTCTCTCTCTATCACTCTCTCTATCTTCCAAATACACACTATAGCCTGACTCATCATATTGTTTTGTGTCTCCCAGGTAGCATAGCACCTTCCTCTTTTATGTATTTATTTTTGTTGTTGTTGTTGTTTTAATTTTTTCTTATTATACTTTAAATTCTGGGATACATGTGCAGAAAGTGCAGGTTTGTTACATAAGTATACATGTGCCATGGTGGTTTGCTGTACCCATCAATCCGTCGTCTACATTAGGTATTTCTCCTAATGCTATCCCCTCCCCTAGACCCCCATCCCCCAACAGGCCTGGTGTGTGACATTCCCCTCCCTGTGTCCATGTGTTCTCATTGTTCAACTCCCATTTATGAGTGAGAATATGCAGTGTTTGGTTTTCTGTTCTTGTCTTAGTTTGCTGAGAATCATGGTTTCCAGCTTCATCCATGTCCCTGCAAAGGACATGAACTAATCCTTTTTTATAGCTGCATAGTATTCCATGGTGTACATGTGCCACATTTGCTTTATCCAGGCCATCATTGATGGGCATTTGGGTTGGTTGCAAGTCTTTGCTATTGTAAACAGTGCTGCAATAAACATACATGTGCATATGTCTTTATAGTAGAATGATTTATAATCCTTTGGGTATATACCCAGTAATGGGATTGCTGAGTCAAATGGTATTTCTGATTCTAGATCCTTGAGGAATCACCACACTGTCTTCCACAATGGTTGAACTAATTTACACTCCCACCAGCAGTGTAAAAGTGTTCCTATTTCTCCACATCCTCTCCAGCATCTGTTGTTTCCTGACTTTTTAATCATAACCATTCTAACTGGCATGAGATAGTATCTCATTGTGGTTTTGATTTGCATTTCTCTAATGACTGGTGATGATGAGCTGTTTTTCGTATGTTTGTTGGCTACATAAATGTCTTCTTTTGAGGAGTGTCTGTTCATATCCTTCACCCACATTTTGATGGGGTTGTTTATTTCCTTGTACATTTGTTTAAGTTCTTTGTAGATTCTAGATATTAGCCTTTGTCAGATGAATAGATTGCAAAAAATGTTCTCCCATTCTGAAGGTTGCCTGTTCACTCTGATGATAATTTCTTTTGTTGTGCAGAATCTCTGTAGTTTAGTTAGATCCCATTTGTCAATTTTACCTTTTGTTGCCATTGCTTTTGGTGTTTCGGTCATGAAGTCTTTGCCCATGCCTAAGTCCTGAATGATATTGCATAGTTTTTCTTCTAGGATTTTTATGGTTTTAGGTCTTACCTTTAAGTCTTTAATCCATCTTGAGTTAATCTTTGTGTAAGGTGTAAGGAAGGGGTCCAGTTTCAGTTTTCAGGATGTGGCTAGCCAGTTTTCCCAACACCATTTATTAAATAGAGAATCCTTTCCTCATTGCTTGTTTTAGTCAGGTTTGTCAAAGATCATAATGGTTGTAATGTGTGGTGTTATCTCTGAGGCCTCTGTTGTGTTTCATTGGTCTGTATATCTGTTTTGTTATGAATACTATGGTGTTTTGGTTACTGTAGCCTTGTAGTATAGTTTGAAGTCAGGTAGTATGGTGCCTCCAGCTTTGTTCCTTTTGCTTAGGATTGTCTTGGCTATGTGGGTTCTTTTATGGTTCCATGTGAAATTTAAAGTAGTTTTTTTCTAATTCTGTGAAGAGTGTCAATGGTAGCTTGTTGGGGATAGTATTGAATCTATAAATTACTTTGGGCAGTATGGCCATTTTCACAATATTGATTCTTCCTATCCATGAGCATGGAATGTTTTTCCATTTGTTTGTGTCCTCTCTTATTTCCTTGAGCAGTGTTTTGTAGCTCTCCTTGAAGAGGTCCTTCACATCCCTTGTAAGTTGTATTCCTAGGCATTTAATTCTCTTAGTAGCAATGGTGAATGGGAGTTCAGGATTTGGCTGTTTGTCTATTATCGGTGTATAGGAATACTTGTGATTTTTGCACATTGATTTTGTATTCTGAGACTTTGTTGAAGTTGTTTATCAGCTTAAGGAGATTTGGGGCTGAGATTATGGCGTTTTCTAAATATACAATCATGTCATCTGCAAACAAAGACAATTTGACTTTCCCTCTTCCTATTTGAATGCCCTTTATTTCTTTCTCTTGCCTGATTGCCCTGGCTAGAACTTCCAATACTATGTTGAATAGGAGTGCTGATAGAGGGCATCCTTTTCATATGCCAGTTTTCAAAGGGAGTGCTTCCAGGTTTTGCCCATTCAGTATGATATTGGCTGTGGGTTTGTCATAAATAGCTCTTATTATTTTGAGATACGTTCCATCAGTACCTAGTTTATTGAGTGGTTTTAGCATGAAAGGGTGTCAAATTTTGTCGAAGGCCTTTTCTGCATCTATTGAGATAATCATGTGGTTTTTGTCATTTGGTTCTGCTTATGTGATGGATTATGTTTATTGATTTGCATATGTTGAACCAGCCTTGCTTCCGAGGGATGAAACCGACTCGATGTTGGTGGATAAGCTTTTTGATGTGCTGCTGGACTTGGTTTGCCAGTATTTTATTGAGGATTTTTGCACTGATGTTCGTCAGGGATATTGGCCTGACATTTTCCTTTTTTGTTGTGTCTCTGCCAGGTTTTGGTATCAGGCTGAAGCTGGCCTCATAAAATGAGTTAGGGAGGAGTCCCTCTTTTTCTATTGTTTGGAATAGTTTCAGAAGAAATGTTACCAGCTCCTCTTTGTACCTCTGGTAGAATTCAACTGTGAATTCATGTTGACCTGGACTGTTTTTGGTTGTTAGGCTATTAATTTCTGCCTCAATTTCAGAACTTGTTACTGGTGTATTCAGGGATTCAACTTCTTCCTAGTTTAGACTTGGGAAGGTGTATGTGTTCAGGAATTTATCCATTTCTTCCAGATTTTCTAGTTTATTTGCACAGAGGTGTTTATAGTATTCTCTGATGGTAGTTTGTATTTCTGTGTGATCAGTGGTGATATACACTTTATCATTTTTACTGCATCTATTTGATTCTTCTCTCTGTTCTTATTTATTACTCTAGCTAGTGGTCTATTTATTTTGTTGATCTTTTCAAAAAACCAGTTCCTGAATTTATGGATTGTTTTTGAAGGGTTTTTCATGTCTCTATCTCCTTCAGTTCTACTCTGATCTTAGTTATTTCTTGACTTCTACTAGCTTTTGTATATGTTTGCTCTTGCTTCTCTAGTTCTTTTAACTGTGATATTAGGGTATTGGTTTCAGATCTTTCCCACTTTCTTCTGTGGGCATTTAGTGCTATAAATTTCCATCTAAACACTGCTTTAGCTGTGTCCCAGATATTCTGGTACGTTGTGTATCTTTGTTCTCATTGGTTTCAAAGAACGTCTTTATTTCTGCCTTAATTTTGTTATTTACCCAGTAGTCATTCAGGAGCATATTGTTCAGTTTCCATGTAGTTATGTGGTTTTGAGTGAGTTTCTTAACCCTGAGTTCTAATTTGATTGCACTGTGGTCTGAGAGACTGTTTGTTATGATTTCTGTTCTTTTGCATTTGCTGAGGAGTGTTTTACTTCCAGTTGTATGGCCAATTTTAAAATAAGTGTGATGTGGTGCTGCAGTGAAAGCATATTCTCTTGATTTGGGGTGGTGAGTTCTGTAGATGTCTATTAGGTCCACTTGGTTGAGAGCTGAGATCAAGTCCTGAACATCTTTGTTAATTTTTTGTCTCATTGATCTGTCTAATATTGATAGTGGGGTGTTAAAGTCTCCCACTATTATTGTGTGGGAGTCTAAGTCTCTTTGTAGGTCTCTAAGAACTTGCGTAATGAATCTGGGTGCTCCTGTATATGGTGCAAGTATATTTAGGATAGTTAGCTCTTCTTGTTGCATTGATCCCTTTACCATTATGTAATGACCTTCTTTGTCTCTTTTGATCTTTGTTGGTTTAAAGTCTGTTTTATCAGAGACTGGGATTGCAACCCCTGCTTTATTTTGCTTTCCATTTGCTTGGTAAATATTCCTCCGTCCCTTTATTTTGAGTCTATGTGTGTCTGTGCATATGAGATGGGTCTCCTGAATACAACACACTGATAGGCCTTGACTCTTTATCCAATTTGCCAGTCTGTGTCTTTTAATCAGGGCATTTAGCCTGTTTACAATTAAGGTTAATATTGTTATGTGTGAATTTGATCCTGTCATTATGATGCTAGCTGGTTATTTTTCCCGTTAGTTGATGCAGTTTCTTTGTAGAGTCGATGGTCTTTACAATTTGGTATGTTTTTGCAGTTGCTGGTACCAGTTGTTCCTTTTCATGTTTAGTGCTTCCTTCAGGAGCTCTTGTAAGGCAGACCTGGTGTTGACAAAATCTCTAAGCATTTGCTTGTCTGTAAAGGATTTTATTTCCCTTTGCTTATGAAGCTTAGTTTGGCTGGATATGAAATTCTGGGTTGAAAACTCTTCTCTTTAATAATGTTGAATATTCCCCCCCCCACACACACTGTCTTCTGGCTTGTAGGGTTTCTGCAGAAATATCCGCTGTTAGTCTGATGGGCTTCCCTTTGTGGCTAACCTGACATTTTTTCCTTCATTTTAACCTTGGTGAATCTGACGATTATGTGTCTTGGGGTTGCTTTTCTCAAGGAGTATCTTTGTGGTGTTGTGTGTATTTCCTGAATTTGAATGTTGGCCTGGGCCTGTCTTGCTAGGTTGGGGAAGTTCTCCTGGGTAATATCCTGAAGAGTGTTTTCCAACTTTGTTCCATTCTCTCCATCACTTTCAGGTATACCAGTCAAACATAGGTTAGGTCTTTTCACATAGTCCCATATTTCTTGGAGGCTTTGTTCATTCCTTTTCATTCTTTTCTTTTCTAATCTTGTCTTCACGCTGTATTTCATAAGTTGATTTTCAGTCTTGATTTTCATTCTTTCTTCCGCCTGATTGATTTGGCTGTTGATACATGTGTATGCTTCAAAAACTTCTCGTTCAGTGTTTTTCAGCTCCATCAGGTCATTTATGTTCTTCTCTAAATTGGTTAATCTAGTTAGCAATGCATCTAACTTTTTTTCTAGGTTCTTAGTTTCCTTGCATTGGGTTAGAACATGCTGCTTTAGCTCGCGGGAGTTTTTTATTGCCTACCTTCTGAAGCCTACTTCTGTCAAATTCATTCCCCATGCAGTTTTGTTCCCTTGCTGGCGAGGAGTTGTGATCCTTTGGAGGAGAAGAGTTGTTCTGGTTCTTGGAATGTTCAGCCTTTTTGCGCTGGTTTCTCCCCATCTTTGTGGATTTATCTACCTTTGGTCTTTGATGTTGGTGACCTTTGGATGGGGTTTTGGTGTGGATGTCCTTTTTGTTGATGTTGATACTATTCCTTTCTGTTAGTTTTCTTTCTAATAGTCAGGCTGTCTGCTGCAGGTCTGCTGGTGTTTGCTGGAGGTCTACTCCAGACTGTTTGCTTGGGTATCACCAGTGGATGCTATAGAACAGCAAAGATTGCTGCCTGTTTCTTTTTCTGTAAGCTTCATCCCAAAGGGGCACCCGTCAGATGCCAGCCAGTGCTCTCCTGTATGAGGTGTCTGTCGACCCCTGCTAGGAGGTGTTGCCCAGTTGAGGAGGCAGTCTGTTCCTTAGCAAAGCTCGAGCACTGTGCTGGGAGATATCTATTCAGAGCTAGCAACCAGGAATGTTTAAGTCTGCTGAAGCTGTGCTCACACCCGCCCCTTCCTCCAGCTGCTCTGTCCCAGGGCGATGGGAGTTTTATCTATAAGCCCCTGACTGGGGCTGCTGCCTGTCTTTCAGAGAGGCCCTGCCCAGAGAGGAGGAATTTAGAGAGGTAGTCTGGCTATAGCACCTTTGTGGAGCTGCGGTGGGCTCCATCCAAGTGGAACTTCCTGGCGGCTTTGTTTACACTGTCAGCAGAAAACCACCTACTCAAGCCTCAGTAATGGTGGACGCCCCTCCTCCGACAAAGATGGCATGTTTCAGATCGACCTCAGACTGCTGTGTTGACAGCAAGAGTTTCAAGCCAGTAGATCTTAGCTTGCTGTGCTCCGTGGGGTTGGGATCCACTGAGCTAGACCACTTGGATCCCTGGCTTCAGCCCACTTTCCAGGGGATTGAATGGTTCTGTCTCACTGGCATTCCAGGTGCCACTGAGGTATGAAAATCAACTCCTGCAGCTTGCTCGGTGTCTACTCAAATGGCTGCCCTGTTTTGCTCTTGAAACCTAGTCTGCAGGTTGTGAAGAATGTGGAAGGTGTAGTATCTGAGCCGGAATGCAGTGTTCCTCACAGCACAGTCCCTCACGGCTTCCCTTGACTGAAGGAGGGAGTTCCTCAACCCCTTGAACTTCCTGGGTGAGACAACCCCCCACGCTGCTTCTGCTCGTCCTCGATGGTCTGCACCCACTGTCTAACCAGTCCCAGTGAAATGAACTGGATACGTCTGTTCGAAATACATAAATTATTCGCCTTCTGTGTTGATCTCACTTGGAGCTGCAGACCGGAGCTGTTCCTATTTGGCCATCTTGCCAGCCGCCCTTGCATTTCTATTTAAGTTTAAGAAATGGCTTGAAAAATTCCACAAACACCCTTGTGAGATTTTGATTAGAACTACCTTGAATCTATAGATAATTTTCGGGAGAACTGACATGGCTATGGGAGATGGCAATATTGACTCTCTGTCATTGACAATGACAACAGTGATTCATTCAATCTGTGGACATATGTTATATTCCTTTGTTTGCTTAGAGTCTTTGCTTTCCCCAAGTAACATTTATAGATTTTTTTGTAGAGGTGTTCCACATTCTTTTAGGTTTTGTCTTAAATATTTGATTTTTAAAAAATTTTCAACTTTTAGACACAGAGGATGCATGGGCATGTTTATTACATGGACATATTGTGTGATGCTGAGGTTTGGACTGTGGATCCTGTCACCCAGGTGGTGAGCATAGTACCAAATAGGTAGTTTTTCCATCTAGTATGTAGTTTGCCTTCCTCCATCTTCTAGCAGTTCATAGTGTCCATTTTTCCAATGTTTATGTCCATGTGTGCTCAATGTTTAGCTCCTACTTTTAAGTGAGAACATGTAGTATTGTTTTCTGTTCCTGCATTAATTCTTTTAGGATTATTGCCGCTAGCTGAATTTTTGTTGCTGCAAAGGTCGTGATTTTATTTTATTTTTTATGGCTGCATAGTATTCTATGGTGTATATGTACCACATTTTCTTTATCTGATCCACTATTGATGGGCACCTGGGTTGATTCCATGTCCTTGCTATTATGAATAGTGCTGTACTAAACATATGAGGGCAGATGACTTTTTGGTAGAATGATTTCTTTTCCTTTGGGTGTATACCTAGTAATGGGATTGCTGGATCAAATGTTAGCTCTGCTTTAAGTTCTTTGAGAAATATTTGATATTTTTAATGCTTTTGTAAATGGTACTTATATATACATATTTTATAATATATTCATACATATTTATACATTATATAAACACAC